>NC_081297.1:84578470-84881500 GCF_030435805.1 Mustela lutreola | reverse complement strand
AACTAAACAATGAAGTTTTCAGAGTCATTAATAGCTTTGAAAATCATTTCTTCTTAAAAAGAACTGTAACATTAATAAGTCAGGTTAATGGAAATCATTAAGTAATTAATTGTAAGTAGGCCAAGTTTTTCCAGTGGTCCAAGAACTAGTTAAAGAGGGTATGTTAGCTGAAATGACAATGTAGTGTTTAGAAAATTCATTCCTGATCATTATTTCTTCATTCTGACAATACACTATAATAGAAGACTACTCTTGAACTTTCTTCTATAAGAATAAACTCAAAATTACCATTGGAAAGAAGTATCCTACATAAAAGATACTTTAAGTAAAATCATCCATCTGCTTGAGAAAACACAATTAGGTTACTGAATTTCTTATACATACAGGTCATGATAGCTGATGCTTTGGGGGCATTTTTTAGGTTTCAGAGATTGTTAAAAGGGCTTTACATGGGGACGCCTGGGTGGCTCAGTTGGTTGGACGACTGCCTTCGTCTCAGGTCATGATCCTGGAGTCCCGGGATGGAGTCCTGCATAGGGCTCCCTGTTCCACAGGGAGCCTGCTTCTCTCTCTGACCTTCTCCTTGCTCATGTTCTCTCTCACTCTCTCTCAAATAAATAAATAAAATCTTAAAAAAAAAAAAAAAGGGCTTTACATGTAGTGGTACCGCATTAAATCCACAACAAACTGCTAAATCAGGCAATATTCTTCCTCATTTCAGATGAGTGGCCTGAGACTTAGAGAAGTTATGAAACTGCCAGGTCTCTAATGAATCACTTCGGCAATGATCCTATCAGTGTACTCATTATCAACAGTAATAATTACCTACTAGCTAAATGTGGCCTCAGCATTGCCCTGATGTTACCCAATATCTAAAAGCTCCTTATTACAAGTTGTATGTCAGGTAAAACCTCACTTGCATTTGGTTTTAAAAGCATTTGACTAGGGCCACCTGGGTGGCCAGGTTGGTTCAGCGTCTGCCTTTGGGCTCAGGTCATGATCTCAGGCTCCTGGGACTGAGCCAGGCATTGGGCTCCCTGCTAAGCAGGGCTCTCTGCTGCTCCTCCTGCTTGTTCTCGCTCACGCCCTCTCTTTCTGCCAAATAAATAAATAAAATCTTTAAAATAATTTGACTAACCTATACTTCTGATTTTTTTTTCAGAGTAACATTAAAATAAGATGATTTTCTGAAAAAAAGTAATAGGAGAGAGGATTCAGAAAGACCCTGAATGGCATGAGAGATGTTAACTCTTAAAATTAAAGTTAATTTATAAAATGAATAATTTACAAGTAGCTAATCAAGGACAACAGAAACGGAAAATACGTTATTCTTATAAAAGTGTCAGGTGGTAAAAAAAAAAAAAAAAAGTCTCCCAGTGTTCTATCACCTAAATGACAACCATTTAGGCAAACATCCTTCTGGAGGGCTCTCTGTGTATGTAAATATACAGCTATATGTATATATTTTATGTATTACGTTTATAACTACCACAGCCTTTTCAACTCAACAGTATTGTTTCTACAGAAACATAATTATGCTATTATTTTTATTACCCTAATTATATATTTTACCATGTCCCACTTACACATTTATGTTTACAAAATTTTCCTTTTAAAAAAATCTTGATTTTTGTGCATGTACCTTGGGAACTTATGTAATTATGGCCTCATGAAATATTCCTAGGGTTGGTATTGGCAGGTTGATGACTGAGCACAGTTTATATTTTATGCATGCCCTCAAACTGTATTCCAGAAAGAAAATACAAAATTATACCTTAGTTGACTACTGACGATCAATAGTAGGAAAAAGACAAGGTAGATTCTTCCAGAGAACAGAATCATGGACTGGATGAGCAACTAACCAAGGAAACTGTTCCACTGTTGGCACAGGGATACCAACAATATTTGGTATCTGCTATAAGCCAAGCATGGCTGTTTATTTCATCATTCTCCCTGTTTGAAAATGGGAATTTTTGTTGCATCTTTTCTGTTCTTCTTCTTCTTTCTGAATGCACTGATTATAGTTATGGGTGGTGGAGGCAAGGGCCCTTCTATTTCCACATTACTGTTTTTGTTTTTGTTTTTTTCAAAGCTCCTTTTTTTGTGGGGGGTGGCTTGAGTCAGTAATTTTCTCATTTAAGATGTTTCTCCAATGTTTGGTCATCTTTTTCAATTCATGCGTATGAAAATCTCAGACACAAAAACGCTGGTAGGAAATACTGTGTATGTGGGGAAGCTTTACAGGAACTGCAAATAGCTGGCTTTTTCATGGTTGTGGTGGCAATTTCCAAATGTCAGGTCTATGTAGCACCATTTTCTCTTAAGCTGCTCTTTTTGCCTAGAAAAAAAATTCCCCAATCTTCTCACTGGTAGGATATGGGTGAAGAGGGTATGGGTAAAAAGTTAACTATAAGGTGGATTTTGGGATAATCTCCCAGTTTTTAGTTCCAGCCTTATGAGGTCAAATTAGTAGGTCTAACTACTCCTTTGTCCTGCTAGGGTATACAGTAAGTATCTGAATTAAGAACGATGTGCATGGAAAGTTTCAACCATTCCTCCTGCTTTTCAAGCTTCACAGCACCCAGTGCCCCTTATTCCTGAGGCATTCTAGGGTTTTGTAGGACAGAGCAGCTTGTTTCATAAGGGTTTCACCTCAACGGTCTAAGATTACAATATGTTAGCCTCTGTTGAGTCAGTGAGATTTGCCTATATCTTATCCCCGTTAGTTTATTGCTTTTATTTATTTGTTTTGGTTTCTTTTGGTGTCATTTTAGTGATTTTTGAGAGAGAAGAGGTATAGAAGGTAGAAGAGATGAGCATATTTAGTTCACCGTATTTATCTAGATTTAGAATCACTTTTTTTTTAAAAAAAGATTTTATTTATCTGACAGACATTGAGATCACAAGTAGGCAGAGAGGCAGGCAAAGAGAGTGGGGGTGGGGGGGAGCTGGCTCCCCACCGAGCAGAGAGTCCAAGATAGTGACCTGAGCTGAAGGCAGAGGCTTAACCCACTGAGCCACCCAGGTGCCCCCTAGAGTCACTTTTTAAAAACACTGAATTACATCCGAGTTTCTGACTCAACCTTACGTGCCAAGCACTGTGTTAGGAACTTTACAAGTCTTACTGGGAACCCTCACAACAACCCAGAAATGTCTTAATACTTACATTTGACAGATTTTCAAATTGTGTTTCAGACAGGTTATATAAATTGCCTACATTCACAGGACTAATTAATAGTTAAACTAAAACTGGGACCCAGTAGGAGTTGAATAGAAAATCCATGGACTTTGCACTAGATTACCTAGAATCAACATACAACTAAGGGCTCTGTTACATCTCGAAGGACTTTTTCTTTGACTTTCTGAGTTTCAGTCATACACTGGGACTGTTCACCTAGTCTTATAGTTATGTGCTGGTCATGATATATAGTTATGTGCTGGTCATGATATGTCTATTCTCCCCCAATTCTTATATCTGGCCCCTTAATGGAATGTAATGGAGATGGCAAGATCACAAAAACTAGAAGGAAAGGGGACTCATTCTTGACAAATTAACTTTTATGGGGGGGGGGGGGACAAGACTGTAGGTTATTTAAGTAGCTGAATCTCTCCCATTGGAATTCCAAGAAATACACACAGCCAAAAACTTGACTCAGTAATCAATGCCTGTATCAGCCAACACATTTTCTTTTATCAAAGACATACATACTCTCAGGGAAGAGACTTTTCTGAAAGAATAGATAAACATATAAGCCACAATTACAAAAACTATATTATGGTACTTCTGTAAGGTCAAAAAAAGACATTCTTCTGTTCCATTTATATTTTGCGGGCAGCTCCTTGGAAGGGAACATATCTCATTATAATTAATACAGGCATTAGAATCTTATTCCCATAGTGTAGTAGGGTTATCATGTTTGACTGAAACACAGGCAGTAGAATCAGACAGACCTGGAGTCAATCACTAGTTCTTCCCTTATGAAAGGTACAACTTAAATTTTTCTAAGCCTCTTTTTTTCTTTTATTATATAAAGCTAATTATGCCAACCTCACAGTTTTGAAAATTAAATGATGTAATGCAGGTAATGTATCTGATACTCAAAAATGTTAACTAGACTTCCTGTCAAATAGCTGATAAAAGTATGATTATTAAGTTCACTTATGAAGAGGAATTTTTTTTCATATAAAGAATTAGTTGCTGCTCAAACATAAAGGCCTCAGAAGGAACATCCATCCCCTTTTTCAATAATAATTTCAAAAATATCTTTCAGTAAAATAGAGTGTTAACTTTTATAATCCATACCAATTTCATTTCCGTGGATATTGCTAACTGGTAGACCTTATAATCAGGGCTTTACTCCTGTCAGAGTACCTGAATCTAGGGAAAAATGATCCAAGACTAAAAGTAGTTACTCTAGACATTCCATTTTGAAAATTCTCAAATTGTTTTATTTCAATATAAATCAAGATTGCAATGTATATTTGTTTTCAACATGACTGCTGTCTTTCCTATTTCCAGACTTCAGTGAGACCAAGCCCTGTCTGTAAAATCCGACCACGACCAACCACTCTGCTATACTTTGAGCACAATGGGTAGCGGCAGCAACTTTGGATCCAAGGACACAAAACATGGATTCAAACTCTTGCTCTCCTTGTTAGCTCTACATTAGTTACGTGGTATTTGACATTTTAAATCTGAAATGCAGTATGATCTCCTGAAAGTGAGGATTAAAATCCAGTTTATAGGGGTTTTCTGATGATTAACTGATTATATAAATGAAATGTTTTTCATAAAGCATCATACCTACTTTAAGTGTTCATAATCTTTAGTTGTTAGAGTTATGAACTTCAATAGAAAATGTGAGCAGTATCCTGTGGATGTTCATTTTCTATTATTCCGTTTTTGTTAAATTCTTTTTTTTTAAGATTTTATTTCACAGAGAGAGAGAGAGAGAGAGAGAGAGAGAAAGATCACAAGTAGGCAGAGCAGCAAGCACAGAGTGGGGGAAGCAGGCTCCCTGCTGAGCAGAGAGCCCAGTATGGGGCTCGATCCCAGGACCCTGAGATCATGACTTGAGCTGAAGGCAGAGGCTTAACCTGCTGAGCCACCCAGGCGCCCCTCTATTATTCCTTTTTAAAAATTGTTTAGATGATCAATCTTTAAGGTAGAAATTCAACGACATACTTTAATATCTTATTGTTATATTAAATTATCCTACATTAAAGTTTATCTTTATGTATCAACTTATAAATTATACATAATTTCTACATCTATATGTAAATGTATAAATTCATGCTTTTTTTCAACCATGCATACGAAATATTTGCTTGGTGCCTACCAACACAGGATACTATACTAGTTTCTGGGGATGGTGCCCTCACAAATATTAATATCTAAAAGACAACCCATGAATCAATTCCTTATATTTCAATTATAGAACTATTTTGTAAGAAAAAAAAAAAACTTCAAGGAATACATTAACAATGAATTTTTCCTCTCACTGCAAAATAACTTTTAGGCTTTGGAAATAGATAGATAGATAGATAGATAGATAGATAAAAATAAACCCCTCTTCCCCCGAAAAAAAATACAACACACAAATTTTAAATGATAAGTCAGAACAGAAAAAAATATATCTATAGAGTACACGTCTCATGATGAACACTGAGCAATGTATAAGGTACTATTATACTACTACAACTGCTATTTCTACTTCCATTTTTTCTTTTGTGATAAAATATAAGTGCAACAACAAAAAAAATGCCTTGTCTTCTTTTTTAAAGACTTTATTTATTTGAAAGAGAGAATGCAAGTAGGGTGGAGCTGAGGGGAAGGGAGAGGGAGAAAGAATCTGAAGCAGACTAAGCTCAGCCCAGAGCCTGATGCAGGCTCCACCCCACAACTCTGAGATCATAACCTGAGCCAAAATCAAGAGCCAGATGCTTAACCAACTGAGCCACCCAGGTGCCCCATAACAAAAATTTTCTATTTTAACCTTTTTAAAGTAGACAAGTGGCATTAATTATATTCACAATGCTTTGGAGCCATCCCCATTGTTTCGTAATTTTTTCATAATCCCCAACAGAAACTGTGCGCCCATTAAGCAATGACTTATTGCTCCTCATCCCAGCTCCTGGTAACCTCCAACCTACTTTCTGTCTCTAAGAATTTGCCCATTTAGACGTTTCATATAAGTGGAATCAAATAGTATTCATATTTTTGTTTGGCTAATTTCACATGGCAAAATGTTTTCAAGCCTCATCTATGTTGTAATATATATATGAGTATCATTCCTGTTTATGGCTGAATGATAATCCACTGTGTACATATACCACTTTTGTTTTATCTATTCATTTGTTGATGGACACATGGGGTGTTTCCACCTTTTGACTATTAGAATTTGCTGCTATGAATATTCACATATAAAACTGTATTTTGAGTCTCTGTTTTCAATTCTTTTGAGTATAGATCTATTAGTAGAAGTATTTGGTCACATAATAATTTTGTTTAATTTTTTGAGGAACCACCAAACTGCTTTCTCTGATTACTCCATTTTTTATTCCCACAGCAATGCACAAGGAGTCTAATCTTTCCACATTCTCTATATTTATTATTTCCTTTTTTCTTATTATTTCTATAGTCATCTTAGTAATTGGAAATGGTATCTCATTGTGATTTTTTAAAAATTTCTCTAAATATGTTGAATATCTTTACAAATACTACTTCTACTTCTAATACCCTACTACAACTTTTTAACTATTAATAGTATTATTAGCACAAATAGGAAAATGACTAGAGCTCTTTTTGCAGTCTTTATAGGACTGTAGTAGAAAGTGTACTGGACTTGAGGTTTGTTTCTTGTCTGAGACTCTGCAAAAGCAGGGATGACTTTCCTCTCTGGGCCAAATGCCTTTCTTCTCTGGATGACTGTAATCACTATAAACAAGAAATTATAATGTTAACAAACAGCTTGGCCAAAAAGATTTCATCCTTCCTTTAGTCTATCTAAAATAAAGTATAAAGCATATCTGGAGATTGTCTGTATTACACCTGCCTTCTGCCTGAATACAGAATTCCTTACTTATCCAAAAGTATCAACACCCTAGAAATGGCTCACATGGTTTTTGATGGTATGAGGAATGGTAAATACTTTCTTCTGCACCTTACTAGCTGACCAATACCAAGGTGGGGATGTTCTGGACATATTTGTTGTGTCCAGAGACAAAGCTGAACCAACTGGCAACATGCAATCATAAGATTCTTGTCCAAATATTTATAACCACAGAGGAACTTCCCTGAAAATTTCAAGACATACCTTTATACATTTTAAAAAACACTATGAAAATTAATTGAAATCTATACCAGGAAATCTCATCTAAGAACAGTGAAGAGTTTACTACATTTTGCTTATCTAAAATATTCTGTTGACAGATTCATAAAAATTGAAATTTTAGAGTTTTTATAATGTTAAATAAATGCAAACTAAACAGGTCTATTAATCTTACAGAGCAGATGCTTAATGCAAAGGTCTCAAGGACAGTCCTTTGAAATTAGCCTAAAACACAGGGCATTCAGAAAGAGATTATGCTATTTCTTCCTTTTGGAAGAAGTTCTTCCAAGTGAAAAATGTTTGATGCAGACTCAAATATAAATATGGAAGTTATATGGTTTTTACTTGATTCTTATAAAAAATATTTAAAAATCTCTTCTTTCTTGGAATGTGAGTCACATGAGATATTGTAAAGAGATTTAATCACAATCACACATGGACAGTGTTTTGTATATTAAATGTTAGACTAAGCAGTTACAGAAGCTCTTGTTCAGGTATACAGTTATCTATTTATGACAGGTCCACAAACTTCACCTTATTTTATACATGGGGTATGTGCATGGGTGTGTTAAGTATATATTCTATAATGCAAACTCAAGAAGCACCATATTTCACTTTCTGTAAAGCACAAACACTGAACAAGATCAAGTGGTCTGGTAGGAAAGTCTTAAAGCACAAGCTCATATATTCCTCCATTTAACCTGACTTTACAGACACTGAATAAACTTAATAAATGTCTTAATGTAAAGTGAGTCAGAGACATTTCACCCATTCATGGACCAACACATTAAATATTGTTTAGAAAGAAAACCTAAAAAAGATGAACTATGAGATTAAATCTACTCATAGCAGTTACAAGTCCAATAATATCAATAAACTTCTTAAAGTGAATAAAATAAAACTATTATACAAGCTACACTACACTTATTTCACCTAAACAGACATATTTCTAATAGGCATGAAACAATGTAAGCAAAGAAGTTATTTGCCTTTGATTTAAGGGAGAAATACAAAGGAATGAGACAAAAATTGAGTGATACATCAGCATAAAAAAAAGGTAAGACTGGTTTATACTTCCATAATGAGGTTTCTATATTTGGAAAGTGCCCATATTATTAAATGCCAAAGATATGTCCCAATTCTAAGTTTAAGTAGAATATTTCTGCTTCACCATTTTCGAATGAAATAGCTTTTGAAAATGCATCTGAATCTTATTATTTCATCCACTTGCCTAAGTACAATACAATAAGCTTGCTTCAACAAATAGTGCCTTTCAAATGGACATATGAAATAAACAACACATGTATATAAGATACTCCCCTTAGCAAAAAAGAAAAAAAAAAGGAAACAGATTTGTCTGCACCTCCTAAGAAACATAATACAACAGGTGTAGTACTTTTCAGGAACCAATGTGATACCATAGTAACTGTCCCCAAGTCTGGTCTGTGCTTCCTACTCCTAAAATTTATCATCAGAAAATACCAATGGTTAGCTCCCAATTTCTCATGTTTGTCCATTTTATAACCTCCACTTTTATACTCTGTACAGTAACATCCCTAAACTAGTTAGAATCAGACATTTTTGAGAAATAAGCTAACAAAAGAATATTCTGATTTATTGCAGAATGAGTATCTGCTAGACAAAAATCAATATCAGGAGCACAGCTCTTACAGTTAGCATTGTGTTTCTTATGTAAAAAATTCAGTTTTATACTTATTTTGTGTATGTATATGTATGGGTGCACATATATATACACATATAATACACACATAATATTAAACATATAAAATTTTGGAATAATAAGTGTTGACGTAAGTATTAGGAATATATGTTTCATCAAACAAATGCAATTATGATAAAATGGAAATCATTAAACTTGTTGAAATGAATGAATTGTTACCCTTAATTGGATACTCCCTGAAGTAAGGACAGTCTACACAAAGTTTCTAATACTGAAATACTACAACTGAGTAATCTGTCTATAAAGATGAGGTATATAAAAATGAATTAAAAAAATAAGGTATAATTATTGATCTCATAATTTTTAGATGTCAGGGAAATGAACACTCTTATATTAGGTAAACTCATTAATCATTATTAGTGTATTTTCAAAAACCCATTTTGTACAATAGTAGGAGACTGTTTATAATGCAAAAGAATAAAAACAATACATAAGAAGATACAGCGAAATTTGTTATAAAAGTATAAAAGCCAAAACATTTAAAATGTCCAACAAATGGGTTCAGTATAAGAAACGATAGTATGTCAACTAAAAGGAGTATCATATGATTATTAAGCATAAAACTACGCATCAATATAGAGTTATGTTTGGGGGAGTCTAGTGGCTCAGGGGGTTAAAGCCTCTGCCTTCAGCTCAGGTCATGATCTCAGGGTCCTGGGATCGAGCTGTGCATCAGGCTCTCTGCTCAGCAGGGAGCTTGCTTCCCCCTCTCTATCTGCCTGCCTCTCTGCCTACTTGTGATCTCCATCTGTCAAATAAATAAATTAAATCTTTAAAAAAATATATGGAATTATATTTGTAAATATATTTATATTTAGATAATTATATAAATAAATGTATATTTATAAAATACAATTGAAGAAAAACCACAAGATTATCTAAAGCCATCATTATTATAACTGTAGTATTATAAGTACTTGAAAAAATATTGAAAAGGATCATAAGAAAAAGAACACTATTTTATTGGGAGACTGGTGGAATAGAATACTATTCTTTTTAAATTACTACCATTCTAATAAAATTCAAAAGACAAAAAACAGAATGTCCTGAAATGGCAGTAGGAATATCATAAGGGATCTATAAGGGAAAAATGGTAGACAGGACTAAAATGTACTGAAAATACTTAAAAATAATCTAACATACATATCATCTATATTTTAGCAAAAAAATTGAAAAGCTGTGAAAATGCAGATCTTTCACAAGTAATTTACTCTTTTTTTTTTGTTGTTAAATTTTACAAGGTATAGAAAAACACAGACATAGGGGAAAATCTGGATTAGGTATATTTTGATGGGTAAATATTTGATCCTAGTGCTCAAATCTGACCCTATTGGTCTATGTTATATTATCAGCCATTTGGAATTAAGACCTTCCATAATCTAGTCCTGGTAAATTTTTTCCCCAAAGTAATATATCTCCAAAGTCATTTCTTCTACATTTATTCGTTACACCACCATTTCCATATTTCTCAACACATTTAATAGATACTCTCAAAAATGTTTTATGGATAAAAGAAGATTAATTAAAAGCTGTGTATTTGGGTAGAATATTTAATTAACATGATGAGTATTTTAAAACAGTAGATAAATGGAAAACAAACAAATAAATAAATATAAACCACTAGATAGGAATAAAGCACACATGACCTCCTAAAAGTGTTTCATTAACATGTTTTTCTATAGAACATCTTGGATTTTTACTCTGAGAGGTATGGTTTGGAAAGGGGTAGTTTAAACCATTATTGTCTTGCCAGGTTCTTTGCTGATTCTAACAATTTTAGAGGAAAAATGAATACCATTTTAAAGCTCATTAATAAAACAAAATTTTTATAATTTATATGAAACAAAGGAATAAATAAAAAGTGAATTTTATATTTTTCTAGTTACATGATCCAAATATACCATGAAAATCTCAGTAAAAAATTGTTGGACAAATACAAAACAATCCTTTTAAATATTACTGAGCTGATAAGACAGTTATGTAAGTAGGCAAAACTGATAAAAAGCACAAATTCATGGAGATAAACAAGGTTTGAATACATTTAACTTTTCTTTGGAGACCTGAGGAATGCTAAAATTAAGAGTTTTGTTTTTAATAGGCTATGCTTACAAACAGAAACAAAACCTAAGGGTTGAAAAGGAGAAAGTTAGGACACTCACATAAAGCTATAAGGCCTGAAACATAACACTCTAAGTTGGTAAACTAGAAAGAACCCATAAAACAAAGAGAATCGGAAAGGGGTTTTTTTTGAGTTGGAGTGCGGAGAGAATGAGGACGGATGTTCCCTGCTAATTCATAATCACATGCTACATTTTTGCAAGTTTGGGGCAAAAATTCCCACACACAATATTTCAAAAATTCACAATTAAAACTTTGCCCCTGAAGGACTGTTAGAAGGACAACAATTATTCCATGGAAGAACTGACCTTAAACCTAAGCATCAAAGAATTATCACAATTAAAATTCCAATGAGGATGATCTCACAAACATAAAATACAAAATATCCAAGGAAACAAGGTAGCATAAATGTGAGAAGAAAGCTGTGCAGAATCAGAACTAAAAAAGCGGCAGACACCAGAAGGACTCAATACAAATTATTTGCAAAAAAGTACATTTAACATATTTTTAATTTTTTTTATTTTTTTATTGACATATAATGTATTATTGGCTCTAGGGGTACAGGTCTGTGAATTGCCCGGTTTACACACTTCACAGCACTCACCATAGCACATACCCAATATCCATAACCCAACCACCCTCTCCCTATCACCCTCTGCCAAGCAAACGTCAGTTTGTTTTGTCAGATTAAGACTCTTACGGTTTGTCTCCCTCCCGATCCCATCTTGTTTCATTTATTCCTTTTCTATCCCCCAACACCCCCATGTTGCCTCTCAACTTCCTTGTATCAGGGAGATCATATGATAATTGTCTTTCTCTGATTGACTTATTTCGCTACACATAATACCCTCTAGTTCCATCCATGTCGTCGCAAATGGAAAGATTTCATTTCTTTAGATGGCTGCATCGTATATATATATATAACACATCTTCATTATCCATTCATCTGTTGATGGAAATCTAGGTTCTTTCCATAGTTTGGCTATAGTGGACATTGCTGCTCGCAAATGGCAAGATTTCATTTCTTTTGATGGCTGCATAGTACTCCATTGTATATATATAACACATCTTCTTTATCCCTTCATCTGTTGACAGAAATCTAGGTTCTTTCCATAGTTTGGCTATAGTGGACATTGCTGCTATAAACAGTTGGGTGCATATGCCCCTTCGGATCACTACATTTGTAACGTTAGGGTAAATATCCAGTAGTGTGATTGCTGGGTCTAGGGTAGCTCTATTTTCACATTTTTCAGGAACCTCCATGCTGTCCTCCAGAGTGGTTGCACCAGCTTGCATTCCCACCAACAGTGTAGGCGGATTCCCATTTCTCCACATCCTCACCAGCACCTGTCATTTCCTGACTTGTTAATTTTAGCCATTCTGACTGGAATGAGGTGGTATATCATTGTAGTTTTGATTTGTACTTCCCTGATGTTGAGTGATGTGGAGAATTTTTTCATGTATCTGTTGGCCATCTGGATGTCTTCTTTGCAGAAATGTCTATTCATGTACTGTGCTCATTTCTTGATTGGATTATTTGTTCTTTGGGTGTTGAGTTTGATAAGTTCTTTATACATTTTGGATACTAGCCCTTTACCTGATTTGTCATTTGCAAATATCTTCTCCCATTCTGTCAGTTGTCTTTTGGTTTTGTTAACTGTTTCCTTTGCTGTGCAAAAGCTTTTGATCCTCATGGAGGCCCAATAGTTCATTTTTGCCCTTGCTTCCCTTGCCTTTGGTGATGTTTCTGGGAAGAAGTTGCTTTCTGTGTTCTCCTCAAGGTTTTTGATGGATTCCTTTCTCACATTGAGGTCCTTCATCCATTTTGAGTCTACTTTCATGTGTGGTGTAAGGAAATGGTCCAATTTCATTTTTCTGCATGTGGCTGTCCAATTTTCCCAACACCATTTGTTGAAGAGACTTTTTTCCATTCGACATTCTTTCCTTCTTTGTCAAAGATTACTTGACCATAGAGTTGAGGGTCTATTTCTGGGCTTTCTATTCGGTTCCATTGATGGATGTGTCTGCTTTTGTGCCAGTAACATACTGTGTTGATGACAACAGCTTTGTAACAGTGCTTGAAGTCTGGAATTGTGATGCCACCAATTTTGGCTTTCTTTTCAACATTCCTCTGGCTATTTGGGGTCTTTTCTGGTTCCATATAAATTTTAGGATTATTGGTTCCATTTCTTTGAAAAAAAAAAAAAGGATGGGATTTTAATAAGGATTGCATTAAACATGTAGATTGCTTTAGACAGCATAGACATTTTCACAATATTTGTTATTCCAATCCATAAGCATGGAACATTTTTCCATTTCTTTGTGTCTTCCTCAATTTCTTTCATGAGTACTTTATAGTTTTCTGAGTATAGATTCTGTGCCTCTTTGGTTAGGTTTATTCCTAAGTATCTTATGGTTTTGGGTGCAATTGTAAATGGGATTGACTCCATAATTTCTCTTTCTTCTGTCTTGCTGTTGGTGTAGAGAAATGCAACTGATTTCTGTGCATTGATTTTATATCCTGACACTTTACTGAATTCCTGTACAAGTTCTAGCAGATTGGGAGTGGAGTCTTTTGGGTTTTCCACATAAAGTATCATATCATTTGCAAAGAGTGATAGATTGACGACTTCTTTGCCAATTTGGATGCCTTTAATTTCTTTTTGTTGTCTGGTTGCTGAGGCTAGAACTTCTAGTACTGTGTTGAATCGCAGTGGTGATAATGGACACCCCTGCCATGTTCCTGTCCTTAGTGGAAAAGCCCTCAGTTTTTCTCCATTGAGAATGATGCTTGCAGTGGGTTTTTCATAGATGGTTTTGATGATATTGAGGTATGTACCCTCTATTGATCAAGAAAGGATGCTGTACTTTGTCAAATGCTTTTTCAGCATATATTGAGAGTATCAAATGGTTCTTGTTCTTTCTTTTATTAATATATTGTATCGCATTGATTGATTTGCGGATGTTGAACCAAACTTGCAGCCCTGGAATAAATCCCACGTGGTCATGGTGAATTATCCTTTTAATGTACTGTTGGATCCTATTGGCTAGTATTTTGGTGAGAATTTTTGCATCTGTGTTCGTCAAGGATATTAGTCTGTAATTCTCTTTTTTGATGAGATCTTTGTCTGGTTTTAGGAACAAGGAAATGCTGGCCTCATAAAATTAGTTTGGAAGTTTTTCTTCTATTTCTATTTTTTGGAACAGTTTCAGGAGAATAGGTATTAATTCTTCCTCAAATGTTTGGTAGAAATCCCCTGGGAAGCAATCTGGCCCTGGGCTCTTATTTTTTGGGAGATTTCTCATGACTGCTTCAATCTCCTGACTGGTAATGGGTCTGTTCAGGTTTTCTATTTCTTCCTGGTTCAGTTGTGGTAGTTTATGAGACTCTAGGAATGCATCCATTTCATCCAGATTGTCAAATTTGCTGGCGCATAGTTGCTCATAATATGTTCTTATAATTGTTTGTATTTCTTTGAAGTTGGTTGTGATGTTTCCTCTTTCATTCATGATTTTATTTACTTGGGTCCTTTCTTTTTTCGTTTTGATAAGTCTGGCCAGGGGTTTATCAATTTTACTAATTCTTTCAAAGAACCAGCTCCTTGTTTCATTGATTTGTTCTACCGGGTTTTTTTGGTTTCTATGTCATTGATTTCTGCTTTGAATTTTATTATTTCCCTTCTGCTGGGTTTAGGCTTTCTTTGTTGTTCCATTTACAGCTCCTTTAGGTGTAGGGTTAGGTTGTGTATTTGAGACCTTTGTTTCTTGAGAAAGGCTTGTATCACTATATATTTTCCTCTCAGGACTGCCTTTGCTGTGTCCCACAGATTTTGAACTGTTGTGTTGTCATTATCATTTGTTTCCATGAATTTTTTCAATTCTTCTTTAATTTCCTGCTTGACCCATTCATTCTTTAGAAGGAGACTCTTTAGCCTCCATGTATTTGGGTTCTTTCCAAATTTCCTCTTGTCATTGAGTTCCAGCTTCAGAGCACTGTGGTCTGAAAATATTCAGGGAATGATTCCAATCTTTTGTTACCAGTTGAAAACTGATTTGTGACCCAGGATGTGATATTCTGGAGAATGTTCCATGTGCACTAGAGAAGAATGTGTATTCTGTTGTTTTGGGATGGAATGTTCTAAATATATCTGTGATGTCTATTTGGTCCAGAGTGTCATTTAAGGCCTTTCCTTTTTGATCTTTCATTGGATGATCTATCCATTTCAATGAAAGTGGTGTTAAAGTCCTCTATTACTGTATTATTACTGTATTATTGTTGATGTGTTATTTTGATTTTGTTATTAATTGGTTTATATAGTTGGCTGCTCCCACGTTAGGGGCATAGATATTTAAAATTGTTAGCTCTTCTCATTTGACAGACCCTTTGATTATGATATAGTGTCCTTCCTCATCTCTTATTTTAGTCTTTGGCTTAAAATCTAATTGATCTGATATAAGGATTGCCACCCCAGCTTTCTTTTGATGTCCATTAGCATGGTAAATTGTTTTCCACCCCCTCACTTTAAATCTGGAGGTGTCTTTGGGTCTAATATGAGTTTCTTGTAGACAACATATTGATGGTTGTTGTTGTTGTTGTTTTTTTAATCCCTTCTGATACCCTGTGTCTTTTGATTGGGGCATTACCCCATTTAGATTCAGGGTAACTATTGAGAGACATGAATTTAGTGCAGTTGTATTACCTGTAAGGTGACTATTACTATATAAACTAGTCTCTGTTCCTTTCTGATCTACTATTTTTAGGCTCTCTCTTTGCTTAGAGGACCCCTTTCAATATTTCCTGTAGAGCTGGTTTGGTGTTTACAAATTCTTTGAATTTTTGTTTGTCCTGGAAGCTTTTTATCTCTCCTTCTATTTTCAATGATAGCCTAGCTGGATATAGTATTCTTGGCTGCATGTTTTTCTCATTTAGTGCTCTGAATATATCATGCCAGTTTTTTCTGGCCTGCCGGGTCTCTGTGGATAAGTCTGCTGCCAATATAATATTTTTATCATTGTATGTTACAGACTTCTTGTCCTGGGCTGCTTTCAGGATTTTCTCTTTGTCACTAAGACTTGTAAAGTTTTACTATTAGATGACCGGGTATGGGCGTATTCTTACGATTTTGAGGGGGGGGTTTCTGTACCTCGTGGATTATGATGCTTGTTCCTTTTGTCATATTAGGGAAATTCTCTCCAATACTTCTCTCCAATATACCTTCTGCTCCCTTCTCTCTTTCTTCTTCTTCTGGAATCCCAATTATTCTAATGTTGTTTCATCTTATGGTATCACTTATCTCTCGAGTTCTCCCCTCGTGGTCCAGTAGCTGTTTGTACCTCTTTTGCTCAGCTTCTTTATTCTCTGTCATCTGGTCTTCTATATCACTAATTCTCTCTTCTGTCTCATTTACCCTCACAGTAAGAGCATCCATTTTTGATAGCACCTCAATAGCTTTTTTGATTTCAGCTTGGTTAGATTTTAGTTCTTTTATTTCTCCAGACAGGGTTTCTCTAATATCTTCCATGCCTTTTTCAAGCCCAGCTAGCACCTTGAGAATCATCATTCTATACTCTAGATCTGACATATTCCCAATGTCCACCTTGTCATTTTATTCAGATAAAAATATATGAAGGAGAGAATAAAATACTAAAAGGGTGGCAATGACCCCAGAAAAGTGTGCATTAACCAAATCAGAAGAGACCCCAAATTGTGGGGGGAAGAAAGGGGGTAAAAAGTTAAAAATAATTAAAAAAAAAAAGAAAGAAAAATTATATATTAAACTGGTGAATAGAACAGAGCCACCCACTAAATTTGAGGAGTATTTTTCTCTCTTAAAAGAAACTACCTCCCCAAAATTTAAAGAAAGAAAAAAAAAAAATATATATATATATACACACATACATACATACACACACACACACACACACAAATAAGGGTAAACACAATGAAGGGATGGAATATGACTGTAAAGATGAAAATATTTAAAAAATTCTAAAAAAGGAGTTGATAATATAAGTTGGTTGGGAAAAGAAAGAAAAAGAAAGTGGAGAGAATTTGCTTAGCCTGGAGACTAGAACAAAGGCCTGTGCTAGATTTAGGGTATATTTTGATCTATTAGAAGAAGTTGCATCCCAAAATTTTTTAGAAGAAAAAACCCTATGTGTATAGAAAAATTATGTTAGATACAATGAAGGATAAAATATAGCTATAATAATGAAGGTTCAAAAAGATTTTTTTTAATGAAAGGTATTGTTAAGATTAACTAGTTAAAAAAACATTAAAAGAGGAAAGAGTAAACGTTAAAACAATTAGAAAAATAAAAAATAAAATTTAAAACAACTAATTAACTTCTCAAAACTAAAGAATCATGGGGAGAAAGCCATGAATTCCATGCTTTGCTTTCCCCTCCTCTGGAATTCTGCCATTCTCCTTGGTAAGTGAACTTGGTCTTGCTGGATTTCTTGCTGATCTTCCAGGGGAGGGGCCTGCTGTAGTGATTCTCAAGTGTCTTTGCCCGAGGTGGAACTGCACAGCCCTTCTAGGGGCCAGAGAAAGTAATCTGCCCCGAGTTCGCTCGGGGAGTTTTTGTTCCCTGAATGCCTCCCAAAGAGTTCTGGAGGACAGGAATGAAAATGGTGGCCTCCCAAACTTCGGCCCGAGGAGCCAAGAGCTTGGAGCCCCACTCCTCAGTGACCCTCAGAGAAAAGTGCTCAATCACTCCCATCTCCCTAGCCTCCCGATGAGCTCCAAGCTCACCCAGCCTGTGACCAAGTGTTTCTGTCTCTGGCACACAGCCCCACCTGGAGTCTCCAAACCCATCAGATCCCTGGCACTCTTCCAGGGGTGTCTCCCCAGATCTGCCACTTGTGGGGTCCCTGCTCAAAGAGCAGTAGCCTGACTGTGCCACAGATCACAGTTTAAGGTAGCCCCGAGTTGAGAGTTCACTCCTCAGCTCTGTCTCTAGCTGGCTTTCCTGCTCTAATACCTGCAAGCTCTGCGACACTCAGACACCCCCCGATCCTTCTGTGACCCTGTGGGACCTGACACCACACTGTTCCTGTGAGAGCTCCATCCCCGCCTAGCCTCTGGAGCAATGTTCCTCAGTAGAGCAGACTTTTAAAGGTTCTGATTTTGTGCTCCATTGCTCCGCTGCTTGATGGGAGCTGGCCCCTCCTCCTGCAGTCTATCTTCCCGTCGCTTTGGATTCACTTCTCCGCAGGTCCTACCTTTCAGAAAGTGGTCAATTTTCTGTTTCTAGAATTGCTGCACTTATTCTCTTCGATTTCCTGTTGGATTTGTAGGTGTTTGGAAGGGTTGGATAAACTATCTAGCTGATCTTCTGCTACCTGATGTCATCTCAGCCTGCTACTCCTCTGCCACCTTGACTCCTCCCCCTCATTTAACCTATTTTTTTAAAGTGTCAAAAGTATGAGTAAGAGATAAGACATAAAATGAACATATATATGACTGGAAAAATATCATAAGGAATATGAAAATGAAATATACATTAAGTGAAAGTTAAAGCTCAATGTTTGGCTTAAGTTTCATTTTATGCAGAAAAGGACGGACAATAAGACAGATGTGAAAAGACTGCACAGGAAAGAACACAGATAAAAATATTTTAAAATATGCTAGAGAAGTATGAGAGACACTGATGACAGATCAAGAAAGTTTAACATATTCTATTAGAGTTCTGGAGGGAAATAACAGAGCGAATGAGATAGAAGCAATTATCCATATTAAAACCCAATACAAAACATAATAATTTTTTTTAAAATTTCACACCAAGCAGTACTAGGTGAAAAAGCAGAACTCAAAGCAAAAAGAGATTCTGTATCAGCAGCCATAAAGAAATAATTAATCACCTATAAAAATGGTAATTAGTATTAACTCAGAATTACATGTGTAGCAAAACTACTCTAGGAGAATGAGAAAGAAATAAGTTTATTGTGATTTTTTTAAAAAGTTTACCAAGAACACACCTACACAGAAGGACTTTCCAGTGCTATCCACTTTTAATTTCATCTCAATGGATGTAGAAAGTGATTTAATAAAATACAATATCTTTTCATGATAAACACTTATTGTGATAAACACCTATCATGATAAAACACAATAAATGTTCTCATATAAACACAGGATTAAAAACTATCATGATAAACATGATAAGCACATGACAATTTGAATATAGAAGAAACATAACTCAACATAATAAAGACCATATATAACAAGTTCATGGCTAACAGCATACATCATATCCAATGGTGAAAGGTTGAAAGCTTTCAGAAATAAGACAAAGCTTTCAGCCCTTCTATTCAACATAATACTGGATGTTCTAGTCAGAACAATTAGTTAATAATAAAAGGCATTTAAACTAGAAAGGAAGAAGAGAAATTATCACTGTTTGCAGATGACATAAACTTACACCTAGAAAATCCTAAATTGGCACCAAAAAGTGTTATAAAAATGAAATTAGTAAAGAGGGGCCTGGTGGCTCAGTTGGTTAAGTGTCTGCTTTCAGCTCACGTCATGATCTCAGGGTCCTGGGATCCAGCCCCAGATCAGGCTCCCTGCTGAGGGATTCTGCTTCTGTCTCTCATTATCCCATCCTCTCTCTCTCTCTCAAATAAATAAAATCTTAAAAAAAAAAAAATAGAATCAGTAAAGTTGCAAGATATAAAACAAATATACAAAACTAAGTTCTGCTGCTGTACACTAACAAAGAACTATCTAAAAAAGAAATAAAACAATCCCGATTACTATAGCTTCAAGAACAATTAAATACTTAGAAACAAATTTAAACAACATGAAATATATGAACACAAAAAATTGTAAGACATTGATGAAAGAACTTGAAGAAGACACAAGAAAATATCCCATGTTCATGAAGTGGAAGAGTTAATATTGTTAAAATGTCCATGCTATCCAAAGCTGTCAACAGATTCAAAGCAATTCCTATCAAAATTCCATGGCATTTTTCAGAAAAACAATTCTAAAATTTTATGGAACCACAAAAGACCCTGAATAGTCAAAACAATACAAAAAAAAAAAAAAGCAAAAGTGGCACATCATACTTTGTTTTTAAATTATATTACAAAGCAACAGTAATCAAAACCATATGCTAATGGCATAAAATAGGCACACAGACCAAGGGAATATAGTCAAGATCCCCAAAAATAAACCTATTTTTATAAAATCATTTATATTTGACAAAAAAGCTAAGAACAATCAGTGGAGAAAGGATAGTCTCTTCAATAAATGGTACTGCACAAGAATAAAACTGGACCCTTAGCACATACCATACACAAAAAATTAACTAAAAATGGATTAAAAACTAAAATGCAATACCTGATGCCTTAAAAATCCTAGAAGAAAATACAGGGAAAAATCTCCTTAACATGATTAGTCTTAGAAATTACTTTTTTTTTTTTTTAAATGGCAGCAACAGCACAAACCAAAACAAGTGAGACTACATAAGACCAAAAGTTGGGTACAACAAAAGAAGCAAATGAGAACAATAAAAAGGAAACCTACAGAATGGGAGAAAATATTTGTAAAGCGTACATCTGATAAGGGGTTAATATCCAAAATATATAAGGGACTCATACAACTCAGTACCAATAATATGTCAATAGAAACTTTCAAACTTGGAGAGCAAAGAGGCAAATGGAGAGAGACAGAGAGAGAGACTAAAAGAGAAAACCCCAAGAGAATTATCCAAGAATTGTAGGATTACTACAAAAATGTACCACACATTTAATTAAAATACTAGAAGGAGAATAAAATGTGAAAGAAATGGAAGAAATATTTCAAGCAATAATGACTAAGAATTTCTTCAAATTAATGTCAGACACTAAACAACAAATCCAGGAATATTCCCCCAAAGAATGAATTCCTCCCAAAATGAAACCTATTATATGAAAATGAAACATATTATATTCTAACTGATGTAAAACAAAGTAAAGAAAAACTCTGAAAGAAGTCAGGGATGGGCTGGTGGAACATCTAACTAAAGGAGGAGCAAAGATAAGAATTGCATCCAAGTAATCCTCAGAAACCAATGTAAATAAGAAAATGAAGTGAAATATTTGAAGTAACGAGAAAAAAAAAAACACAAACCTAAAATTACATTTTGAGATTATCATGCCAAAGCAAGGGAGAAATAGAGGCTTTCTCAAACGAACAAAAATTGAGATAATTTGTTGCCACTAGGCCTGACTTGAAAGAAATGTTTTTCTAATAAAAAACTCAAAATCACCAACTCAATTTTGAAGGAGAAAAGCAAAGTTGGAGGACTGACATTATCTGACTTCCAGACTTGATATAAAACTACAGTAATCATGAGAGTGTGGCTGCTGGCAAAAAAATAACAGACAAATAGAACAACAGAAAAGAACAGAAGGTCTGGGTGGCTTAGTCAGTTTAGTGTCTGACTCGTGATTTCGGCTCAGGTCAAAATTGAGCACTACACTGGGCTCCACGATCAGCAAGGAGTCTGCTTGGGATTCCTCTCTCCCACAACCTCTGCCTCTCCCCCCATCTAACAAAAAAAAATAAATATTTTAAAGAATAGAACAGAAGAGGGAGTTCAGAAATAAACCTTTGTAACTGAAGTCAACTGATCTTTGATAAAGAAGCAAAGGCAATAGTACAATGGAACAAAGTCTTTTCAACAAATGGTGCTAGCACAACTGAACATTCATGTGTAAAAATATAAATCTAAACTTCAACCTTACCCACTTCACATACATTAACTCAAATTGGATCACAGACCCAAATGTAAGATATGAAATTTATGAACATCCTAGAAGTTGACATAAAAGAAAACCTGTAAAACCTTGAGTATGACAGTGATTTAAATCCATGAAAGAACATTAAGCTGGACTTCATTAAAACTGAAAATGTCTACTCTAAGAATTATCTAGAAAATGATAAAACAAGCTATATATTAAAAGAAAATATTTGCAAAAGACACATCTAATACGACTGTTAAGCAAAATATATAAAGAACACTTAAATCTCAAAAATAAGAATATAAAGAAGGTGATTGAAAAATAGGTAAAACACCAAAAGAACCACCTGAACAAAGACACAGATGGTATATAAGCATATGAAAAAGTGGTCAACATCATACGTTATTTGAAGATTACAAATTAAAAAAGATATCATTATACACTTATTAGAATGGTCAAAATCCCAAACACTGAACATGAAATATTGGTGAGGTTGCAGAGCAGCAGGAATTCTCATTCATTGCTGGTCAGAATGCAAAATGGTACAGGAAGACAGTTGGGCAGTTTTTTATAAAACTAAAAATACTCTTACCATTCAATCCAGCAATCTCATCCTTTGCTATTTACCCAAATGAGCTGAAAATGTATGCCCACATAAAAACCTGCACAAAGTATTTATAGCAGCTTTATTCATAATTACCAAAACTTGGAGAAAAACAAGATATCCTTCAGTAGCTGAATGTGTAACTGTGCTTCATTCAGACACTAAAGTATTATTCAGTGCAAAAGGAGATGTATTATCAAGCCAAGAGAAGACATTTAAAGACATTTAGAAGACATTTAAAGGCATACAACCAAGTGAAAAAAGTCAATTTGAAAAACCTACACACTGCAGTATTCCAACTACATGACATTCTGGAAAATGCAAAACTATGGAGGCAGTAAAAATGTTAGTGGTTAGTAGGGCTAGAGTGGAAGGGAGGATGAAAAGGTGAAACCAGAGGAATTTTAGGGCAGTGAAACCATTCTGAATGATACTACAGTGGCAGATACATGTCATTATATATTTGTTTAAACCTAAAGAACACCAAAAATGAATCCTAATGTAAACTGCAGACTTCTGATGGCAAAAATGTATCAATATAGATATCATGGGAACAGAATACTGATGGTAGCAAATGTACAACTGTGTTGTGGGATGTTGACAGTAGGAAAGATTGTGCATGTACAGGAGGTATGTGGGAATTCTCCATACTTTCTGTTCAGTTTTGCTGTGAATATTAAATATCTCTAAAACAATAAAGTCTAATTAAGAGAAAAAGATTTTCATGCCATATTAACAATAAAAATACAGCTACATCCACCTTATAAGAGATATACTGAAACCCCAAAAGACTGTTAACTAATGAATTGTAAAGAGCTTTAGACAAATTCTAACCAAGACAAAACTTAGCCATATTAATATCGACAACAGACTTTAGGCAAAAGGGATTCCTAGAATGAAGACATCACTACAAAATGATACCAGGAATAAAAAACAAATTTAAATTTATATGCACATAATAACATAGCCTCATAATATATAAAGCAAGAACCAACAGTACTGCAAAAAAAACCTGGTGGCCCTATTATTATAGTATGAGATTTTAATGCATTTCTTTCAATAATCAGCAGGTCAAGCAATTAAAAACCAGCATGGTGATTTATGAACATGGTTATGTTCAAAAAAATTTGAACATAACATGCTTGCTTAATGGGTATATATGTAACACTAAACCAATAGTGGAAAATACACAATTTTTCAAGCATACATAAAACATTTATGAAAATTTGCCAAATAGTGGATAATTATTACATTTCAAATACTCTGTCATATAAACATCACCCTCTGGCCACAATGTAATAATTAGGAACCAAAAATTAAGAGAAATTTTAACATGTCATAATTGGAATTTGTTTTTGTAATTTTAAATACAATTTTATGCTAATTAGACACATACATCTGTCACAGTCCACTATAGGGCTCAGAAACTACAGGACACCCCTGGCATGGGCAGAACATTTCTCTTTCACAGAAAAAGAGAGGGGTATAAAATCATTTTTACCGCAACACTTAAATATGTACTTCATTACAGTAGAAATCACTAGTGGAGTATCCATCTATCCTGTAATGAAATTCATTATCCTTTAAGTAGTGAATTTTTTTTTAAGATTTTATTTATTTATTTGACACTCAGAGAGAGTTAGTGAGAGACAGAGCACAAACAGGGGTAGTGGCAGGCAGGTAGGCAGGCAGGCAGAGGGGGAGGGAGAAGCAGGCTCCCCATTGAGCAAGGAGCCTGATGAGGATCCCAGAGTTCTGGGATCATGACCTGAGCCGAAGGCAGAGGCTTAACTGACTGAGCCACCCAGGTGCCCCTAAGTAGTGAATTCTTGTAATATTTTCATATAGAGAAATTTAACGGAATCTATATACATCATCTTAGGTTTCTTTCTAAATATATACACAGTTTCTTTTTTTTTTTAATTTTTTATTTCTTTTCAGCGTAACAGTATTCATTGTTTTTGCATCGCACACAGTGCTCCATGCAATCTGTGTCCTCTCTAATACCCACCACCTGGTTCCCCCGCCCCTTCAAAACCCTCAGATTGTCTCTCATGGTTCACCTCCCCCTCCAATTTCCCTCAACTCCCTTCTCCTCTCCATCTCCCCTAGTCCTCCATGCTATTTGTTATGCTCCACAAATAAGTGAAACCATATGATAATTGGCTCTCTCTGCTTGACTTATTTCACTCAGCATAATCTCCTCCAGTTCTTTATAGCAAATTCAATGGAATGCATGTTTTTGCTAATAATGTTTTATGTAAATATAATACTGGAAATCAGAGTCTCATTCCAGACTGTGGGCTTCTTTAGGGTACTGAATATATTGCTTTTTGCAAATTACACATGGATGTGCTAAGAATAACTGACAGAATAAATCCTATGAATTTAGATACTATTTTCATTAAGTGTGTTGTGTGTATATCATAACACTCATTTTAGCTATTTTGTCCCATTGTTCTATTTCCATCATCTCCTTCTAAAATCATCAGTTTGTTCTATTGTCATAACTTGGCCTTTATAAAACCACAAAAAAAGGCAGTGTATTCAACATTACAGTTTTAAATTTCTTCATTTCTCCTTACTAATGGTAACAGATATTGTAATGTAATTAAAAATAATACATGCCTATAAATTTTTAAGTGATGAACTTTCATAATAGTGTTTCCTAAATTAACTTGACCATCCAAATAACCCAAATGTGGAAGGCTAGGAAAAACAAATTCTTGGTAAATTATACCACACAGGATCAAATTATTCAGTATCAGCGAAGTAAGGCCAAATAATTTTTTCCCTCAAAAATTCTACTCGATAAACATAAAAATACATATACAGATAGACTATAAAGGGGGCATGAGAGAATTTTGGGGAGCTCATGAGAACATTTTTTAATCTTAATTTATGGTTGCAAAAGTTTTAAGTCTGTCAAAATTCAAAGAATGGTTCATTAAAATAGATGGATTCTACTGTATGTGAATTATACTTCAGTAAACTTGAAGAAAAAATACACACACACTTAGTACTAATTTTGAACTCATACTATTTCTGTCTACTTTCAATACCCTCACTTTCTCCTCCAGTAAAAGGCCACCCTTTCAAATGCCATTACAATGTTACACCTTCTTAACTATTCCCTGAAATCTCAGGAAGAACTGCTTACTCTCTTATCTGTAACCACAGGGTATTTTGTTTCTACCGCTAGTGTATTATTTATTATACTGCATTATAATTCACTTTTTATGTCTCAAATAATAAGACTTTGTTTATTGAAGTCCGAGAATATTCTTATAATTAAAAAAAAATCTTTATAGTACAGTACTAGTACACTGAAAGTTCTTAATTTAAGTTTATGGTATCATTATAGATACTAGTGTTCAAGAGAAATTCTAGCAGTATTAAAATGACTGTCCAAAGGTAACTTAAAGAAATAAGAGTACTGGATTAGTATTTGACTCTGATAACAACAGGCAACTGTCTTTTTCTGAACCATGATGAAAGAAAAAGAAGTAGTGGTCACCTAAAAATTGTACACAAATATTATTGGGAAACTAATTAAATAACTCCCTTAAGTGCAACCTGACCAATGCTTTAACAAGGTTACAGTTTGAACCACACCAATCATCTGGTTTGCAAGATTTCCTGCTGGACATCAACACCAACCACTCGTTAGACCCAAAACCACCTTGGGAAATAGCTGTGGGTAAGATTTACACAGACCAGTAATGGACTAAATTACTGGTTCAGTTGAAACACAGGTCAGAAGCATATATATGACAGAAATTGGAAAGTCAATAAAAAGAATTATATATCAGACACCAGCCCCCTTCCTCAAGATTTAGCTGAGAGCTTTAAGACTCTGAAGTTGTAAGAAGACTTAAGAAAGGCCTGACAATTTTCTCACACAAATCTTACAATTATCATGAAATAAAAATTGGTGAATAACATCTTAGGAAAGATTATCATATCATTACTATATTTAGATAGTAAATGAAGTGATCACATCAAACACCTGTGAAATATTTTCTTAAAAGATTACACATCCGGGATGCCTGGGTGGCTCAGTTGGTTGAGCAGCTGCCTTCAGCTCAGGTCATGATCCCAGCGTCCTGGGATCGAGTCCCACATCGGGCTCCTTGCTCTGCAAGGAGCCTGCTTCTCCCTCTGACTCTGCCTGCCACTCTGTCTGCTTGTGCTTGTGCTCACTCTACCTCTCTCTCTGACAAATAAATAAATAAAAATAAAATCTTTAAAAAAAAAAAAAAAGATTACACATCCATGTAGGCAAACAATGTAGAAAATAAAAAGACAATGCCTCTTTCTCTTCTTTGTGCAACATATTCCCTAGATAAGAAGGGGAATTTCTTCAAAATATTTTATATTCCAGAGTTACATAAAACACATATTTTAAAATACAATGTACTCTATTTTTTCCCTCTACAATAAAATGTATTGGGGCACCTGGATGCTCCATGGGTTAAGCATCTGCCTTTGTTTGGCTCAGGTCATAATCCCAGAGTCCTGGGATTGAGCCCTGCATCAGGCTGGCTGCTTAGCAGGGAATCTGCTTCTCCCTCTGCCCCTCCCCCTGCTCATGTTTATGTTCTCTACCTCCTCTCTCTCCTGAAATAAATAAAATCTTAAAATAAAATGAAATAAACTATATTTCTATGAAGTACATGAGGGCACACAGTAAATACTGTGAATGAACATAAATGAGCACATCATATAACAAAAATACAATATTGAGTAGTAACAGCAGTAAAATAATGCTTGACAACAGTGTTCCAAAGGGTACTGCCCTGATTCTGTTTAGTTTACTAGCTGGAACAAATAGTTTTCAAATTCTGTCCAATAGATTACTCGGCATCCTATATCTTTATTGGTCTTATTAGCAAGATCTTCAAAAGAAGCCTTTTTTTTTTTTTTAAGATTTTATTTATTTATTTCACAGAGAGAAATCACAAGTAGGCAGAGAGGCAAGCAGAGATAGGGGGGAAGCAGGCTCCCCACTAAGCAGAGAGTCCGATGAGGGGTTCGATCCCAGGACCCTGAGATCATGACCTGAGCCAAAGGCAGAGGCGTAACCCACTGAGCCACACAGGCACCGCCCCAAAAAAGTTTTTAATCTAAGAAAAGGTTTGATCACTAAAATTTGCTAAAGTCAATAATGAAAACATATATTCATACTCTTGGTTTCAGCATGACATGTAAAGAGCTTGGAAATCATCACTTTAGTTTTTAAAACAAGAAAAATGCTAAACAAACTAAAGATCAATGCCTTAGTTTCATCAGAGGATGGTGACAAGGCAAACTGCCACCCCAAAATCTACAATGATGGGCAAATCCCGACAGCAGAAACTGCTGGAGACATACTGGTAGGAACACTTAAATGCTAAACTTGCAAAACTGCTGGAAGCTGAGTGAAAATGAGTATGGGACTGAGAACATTTAGGAGCTGATATCTTAGGGGTTTTCCCACACTTTTGTGGGGGTTTTTCCCAAGAAACCCTTCAGAATTTCAGTGTGAAGAGCCAAGAAATCTTCCCTCATGGCTCTGGCAAGGGAAGAGAAAAAGTAGCCATTGTGAAATATGCCCTTAGCATTCTCCATAACAAAAGCCTTTCTTTAGGTGAAAAGACTTTATCAAAGTCTTATAAAATGTTCCACCTGAGGAAAGACATTACCAAGATTCCAGCCCCCTCTAGTCTTCTTGTCTTTACATAAAGGAAGGGAGAAAACCCAACAAACACTTAGGAAGGTCACAGATCCTCTAAAAGACTGAGATTTAATCATAAGATTATAGAATGCTTTCTCTCCCCAACAGCTCATCAGCAAACCAACAGCCTATAGTTTATTGACAGGGGATGACAGCTGAAAGAGCTATTAAGATGGAGACTCTACGTGAGAAGAAGTCCTTATGGAAGCCAAAGACAACAGGGGAGAGAAAAACAAGGACTTCTAAGGAATATGAACCATCTGGCTATATACAGAAACAGAGAACATTAAACGCACCTATCCACTCCCAGCCAAATTAACAAAACCACCCACTAAAAGTCTATTCACCTCAATTCCTATTACATGATACAACATGTTAATCCTTTAACAAAAAATTATAAGGCATGCTAAAAGGCTAAAAAGTCTAAAGGAACAAAAACAGCATTGGAACCAGTTTCAGATATGACAGAGACTTTGGAACTAAGAGGCTGGAAATTTACAATAAAAGTAATTAATTAATTAATTACTAATATGTTGAGGAATCTAATTTAAAACGTAGGTAACATGCAAAGATAGGTGGTATATGGGCGGACAATGGGCAGATGGGAACTCTAAGAAAGAAACCAAAGGAAATGTCAGAAATGGAAAGACAGACAAGAAGAATGCCTTTGGTGAGTTAATCAGCAGACTCAACCTAACCAAGGAAAGAATCATCACCATGAAGACAGGCCAATACAAACTTTCCAGACTGAAGTGTAAAGAGGAAAAAAAAAAAGTAAAGTAAAACAAAAACTAGAAGAGCCAAGAACTATGAAATGGTTTTAAAAGGCATAATGTATGTGTAACTGAAATACCAAAAGGAGAAGACAGAATGAAGTATCTGAATGTATTTGAAGTAATAATAACCAATTTTCTAAAATTAATGACAAACACAAAACCAGAAAGAACACTGAGGATTATAAATATTTAGGGAAAAAAGGGAAAAAGAAAACTCCATCCTACGTGTATCATATTCCAATGACAATAAACTCAAAGAAAATAGGTAATCTCAAAAAATAAAAAAAGCTAGAAGGAAAAAAAACAACACTTTATTTATAAAAGGAAAAAGATAAGAATTACAGTAGACTTTTTTTTTGAAACCATGCAAACTAACAAAAAAAAAAAAAAGAAAAAATAAGAGTGGAGAGAAATATTTAAAGTATTGAAAGGAAGAGAAAAAAATCAAGAAGAACCAGATTTGCCATACCACATATTAAAATACATCACATTATAATAAAACATAGTATAAAAATACTATTATATTTATTTAAGAATAAAAGAACAGTTTAATCCAGGAGAATAGAAAGAAAGCTCAGAGACAGACCCACATTTATGGGAACTTAATCTACGGTAAAGAAGCCCACAAAACAATGTGTAATAGGAACACTATTAATGGTTCTCAAACTTTTGCATATATCAGAATCATCTGGACAATTTATTAGAGAATTATGGACCTAAGAAAAGAATTTCTGATTCAGTAGTTTGAGGTAGTGCTACAGAACTTGCATTTCTAACAAACTCCCAACTAATGCAGATATTGAACTGCTAACCCAGGGACTCTATTTTGAAAATTATGACCACAGTGTTGTCAGGAACTAGGCTGATCTATAAAGGGTGCGTCTCAGATAGGAGATGCTGATTAAGCAGCAACAGCCAAAACGAAAATAACAGAGAAGGTTTTAATCACTTACTGTGATAATATAAGCAAGTGGCTAAAATCAGAGACTGTGCTGATTCCTCTCTTTCCTCCTTCCCCTGCCCACTACCCCCCTTCCTTAAGAAACTGCACACAAGGTCAATGCCACATGAATCAGAGCAGAGGTAAGAGTAATCTCCCTGCTTTGGGAATCCTAAACAGTCTCTGGTGAGGAATGGAAAAGTACTGAATAACTGAGTCAGAGTAGGGAAACTATCTAAGTTTTCTCCTCCTAAGGAGGAGGCTTAGGCAGAAGCACCAGAAGAAAACAGGTGCTCAAGAACCTTAGAGAAGTAAACATAGGAAAGAAGGTGCTGGGCTAGAAATGCAAAATGAAGTCCACTGCTCGCCAGGGGGACCTGAATACTTGAAGGCAACTGCTTCCAAAGACTACCATGCACCGGCTGTGTACCAATTCTAATGTGGAGAGTGCAGATTTTTTTTTCCTGTGAGACCTGACAGGTAAAGCCTTTATAATCGCTATGGTCAGGCCTGAGAAATCACATGTTTTTACCAGAAGTCAAACACCTCAAGTATGTGCTACTAGGAAAAGGGGCTCATTTTAGGGAGAAAAATGAAAATGGGTAGTAGAGCATAGTAGTGTACAAAGAAGAAGCTGGAATAGCTTGAGGCTGCTGACACTCCAGAGACTTCTATACTCCAGTTCCTCTTTACACTCTGAAGAGAACTAACAGGATTACTATTCTGGGCACAACTACATATCTAAAGTAAAATATTAAGTATTAAATGATTTAATATGGTAAAATGTTTAGAGCACGTACATATTCTATAATGTAATTGTACATGTCATTACATTGTACATGACAGCTACTTGTGGTAAATCTGATAATTTATAATCTGGACTTTAATCCTCACTTATTTACTTTACTTCCTCTGTCATTGCCATGATACTATTAAAGTGTTACAGGCTTTACAACAACTAAGACACAATAAGGGTAGATGGAGATCTCATAAGCATCTATGAAAACACTTTCAAGATACTTAATGAATCACTATTTCTTGAAACAAACCTTGAAAGTACTTCAAAAGGTGAGAATTTAAATGCAGAATATTATTTCAGAGTTTGATTCAGATAACCTTTTGGCCATTGAAACAATGCTTTAAGAGTCCAGATAATAAAACTATACTTCATCTAACATCTAACTTGTGATTCATGAGCTTTAATCTCAAGGTACCAAAAATAATGAATAGTTTTCCAACCTGAATTATTAAACACCTTATTTGAGAGAAAACTAGTAGAGTATAAAGACTGTTTCTTAAAGATCTTCCCCATGCTTCCTTTTTTTCATTAAAATGTCATTTAAGACAATATATAAACATCTCTGAGCAAAGAAAAGAAATTTAGTGGGTAGAAATCCTTATTCAAGATACTTTTCTATAATATAATATTTTATTATCATTTCTACTATCTACTTTCAATACTTTATCAGGATATTAATCAAAAGTATTTCATAAGAAATTAATTCTACCCAAAGCACTAATTTTATCCAGAGTAGATATTTAAAAGAAAACAATCTGTCTGAGGAAAAATATCAAGATTTTGGTTTATAGACATAAAATCTTGTTTAAGAAGAAAAGGTTATCAATGTAAAGACAGAAATAGTTTTTTAAAAATTTCCCATTAAGCATTGGAGTAAATAAGTCCACTACTACATAAAATATTCTTAATATGTCCTTAAATTTATAAAAGATGCTTATGTACCTAGACAAATGAAGACATTCTAGGTCATCACAGTGTCATCTACAGTCATGTCCATGTCTATCTGGATCTCTATTTAGCAAACACATAGTAAATGCAAAATTCAATTTCTAGAATCACAAAATCTTAGGATCAGAAATAAATTTAAAAGACACTTAATTTGACTGTTCATCCAATACTTAAATCCCTCCACACTCTATGTATGTATGTAGATAGACAGACAAACAATAAGATATACTATCCATTAAATTACTGTCCATGCTATGACTAGGTTACTCTACAGAAGAGAAATTTGCTACCTCAAGGAACACTGCTCATCTGTTATCCCTTTTATTAAGATGAACCATATGAAATACCCATTTTTATAGGTAGAAATGGTCTAATTCATCTAATTTCATATCAGTGTCATGCCATTAGGTGACTCTAATATAACTTTGTATTTTCATGTTGGGTTAAAATGTTTCCCCCTAGTTTTAACACATTGACCCTAGCTCTATAATGATCCAAAATAAATCTTTTATCCATATAACAATTTTCCAAATAGGCAACTTATTTCAAATACTTTCAACTGTAGTTCATATTATACATCTTCATGTCCCTTCAATTCTTTATCCATTATTCTTTAAATATGTTCTAACATTCCAATAAAAAATTATAAGTATGACAGCATATTAAAAGGAGTTAATGTGATATGAATTCAAATTAGACTGGGACTCTCCCCGATTTTTAGAAAACTAGCTTCAATTACATCAGACTAAAATTACATTATTCTTAAAACTTACTGTTAAATAACACTCCTAAAAATGTTAAATACATATGGTATAGCTAAGTTTGGTTACTAACCCTGTACAAATGTTGAAGTTAAAATTTAAGTTTAAGCCACTAATATTTATTACTTTTGAATTTCGCTTTAGATAGAATATACAACTTCAGTCTTTTAAGATATTTTAAATACAGCTTCATGTCATATAAAATGTGAAAATATGTTTTCAATATTTTTATCCAAATCACTGACAATACTGAGCAGAATAAAGATGAAGATGGAACCCTGTGACATTCTACTATAGATCTCTCCTTTAAGTGGATATCAATCCATATATTTACATACTTGGTATGCTTATTTAATCAATTTATCTAATGTCTTTACCCCTCATATATTTCAAGCTTTTGTTTATAAATTGATCTTGCGAGTGACTTCGTTTATTAAAGTTTAGATAACTTTCCTGCCCCATTTTCCTTACGAGCTTAGTAAATCTGTCCCCTAAAAGGACAAGTTTAGCCTGGTAGTATTTTCTTAGCAAGTCAATCCCATTTGTGGAAGTTACAATTCTTTCTTTAACAATCCATTCTGAAATCATAAATCATTAAAAGAACCATCATTATAATTACCGGTTTGTGAAATGTTCTTGTTCAAATGTAAGGGTATTTACCCATTTGTGGTCTACAGTATTCAGGTTATTCTTTTTAAATGCCTCAGAAGACAACAGAAAATGTTTCATTGTTTCCATTTGGAAATTTCTTGATCACAATTCACCTAAACAAGCAATTCTGTACATGCTATAAAGAGGCTGGTGCACAACTGCACCTTTTCACTACTCTAAGGCTTTTGTTCTTCTTTAACTGTATCCTTTGTCAAAAAGAATCAACTTTGTACTGAGAGATCTTAGTGAAGGTAAAAAGTAAAACAAAAACAAGCAACAGCAAAAAACAACAATGCAGGAATTAGAGGAAAAAAAATTCAGAAGTTAATAAGTTCTGATTTCTCCTTATCATCATTACAAATATTTTCCCCAAGCAATGAGTAGGACTATTCTTTCCCTGGCTTTTTTTTTTTTTTTTTTTTTTTTTTTGACAGAGAAAGATCACAAGTAGGCAGAGAGGCAGGCAGAGAGAGAGGAGGAAGCAGGCTCCCTGCTGAGCAGAGAGCCCAATGCGGGGCTCAATCCCAGGACCCTGGGATCATGACCTGAGCAGAAGGCAGAGGCTTAACCCACTGAGCCACCCAGGCGCCCCTTTCCCTGGCTTTCTTAATGTGAACATTATGTGCATTATTTTAAATGAGCATGATGATATTTTTTTTTCTCTCAAAGAATGCTTTTAAGAGAAATATAAGGTAAAAGCTTCTTATTTTCTGTATAGTAATTTCAATTTAAAATTTCTTCATTTTCTTAAATTTACTATATGTGGAGAATAAAGAAAAATAATGTATACGGTAAGAGAAAAACAATTTTATGTCCAGCCACACTATGCTAACATATCACTATATATATTTGGGACAATAATTAGCAGGTAATAAAAATGTGATTTTCCTGGCAGATAAATGGCCTCAAGGCATACTTTTTTTCTGCATATATTATGAGAATAAGACTCAAGTGATCCTGATGGTGTACTAAGAATGGATTCAAATACCCTAGCTCCTACAAAAGTAATAAAATTAGTATTGTTATTGTTTCATAACAATTGTGTATAAAATTAAATAAAAAGCAAAAAGAGCTTGTAATATGTTATTAATTCTTTTAAAATTTATATTTTGATAGCTACTTTTTATATAATATCCATATAAATTATAGTATAAAAAGTAATTACCAAGAAAATGATGAATTATAACTGGATGAACTTTTGAATTTATGAGAAAACTATACTTTAACTACTTTGATATAATTACAGTATTTTTTGGAACTATGCAGTAAAGATGACAAGAATTCCTCAATATCTACCTAAATCAATCAATCACTCAATCACAATCAATAATATGATTTACAGAAAGCATTTGAAATACCTAAACAACACTTTTCTAAAATGATAAAGCTTAATAAGAGTGATAGATGCAAATACAGATTTCTAGTGCTTTCAAGAACTATATAGACAAACTCCAAGAACTATAGACAAACTCCAACAGACAAGTAACACAGAACAGGTATAGAAAAGCACAACAGGGGGCGCCTGGGTGGCTCAGTGGGTTAAAGCCTCTGCCTTCAGCTTGGGCCCTGATCTCAGGGTCCTGGGATCGAGCCCCGCATCAGGCTCTCTGCTCGGCGGGGAGCCTGCTTCCTCCTCTCTCTCTGCCTGCTGCTCTGCCTACTTGTGATCTCTGTCTGTCAAATAAATAAATAAAATTCAAAAAAAAAAGAAAGAAAAGCACAACAAAGCACTTAAGCATCCTTAAAAGTTATGGCAATCTCAAAGATAAGTAAATACAAATTCACAGCTTTCTCTACAGAAACAGAACCAGTAGGCTACACGGAGAGAGTAAGAAGAAAGAGAAAGCAAAAGAGAAAGTAGGAGGAGAGTGGAGGAGGAAGAGTGGGGGAGTGGAGGATTGGATGCTGATTGATTTTAAGGAATTGGCTCACTCGGTAGGAGCTATCAAGTAGGAAATCCTTAGGGCAGTAACCAATCAGGTTGGAAACTCAGGCAGGATTCTGTGTTACATTATTAAAAAAGAATTTTTCTTTTTGGGGAAACTGTAGTATTAACTCTTATAACCTTCAGTTGATTGGATAAGCCCACTGACATTATGTGGGTTTAAGTGTGTGTATGTATACTGTTAAGGTAAAAATTATTCTAACACTCATTAAAATAGTAAGAAAGACTTTGTTCAAGACCATTGTGACAGATGCCAAAATTGTTGCAATAGAGTCAAGAGACCAGCTCAATTTCAATACAAGAACAACCAGGGCTTTACAGCCAGGGATGCAGGTTGATGAGGTTGGTTGAGCTGAAAATTAGTATGAGATATCAAGGGTAGGGGGAGATTCTTGCTAAACTGATAGAACAGAATTCTTGCTAAGGGCGAAGGTGTTTAGATATCAAGGATGGGGGTTAAGGAACTTGATCAGATATCAAGCTTTGGGGGGATTCTCTCTGACAGCAGGATTCTTAAGAATACTAGGTAAGCAAGCATATCAAGGATGAGCCCAACATTGAGACCTAGGAGAGAAGGAGTTCAGAGGAGCCTGACTACAGATTGGCTGAGAGACGTCGTACTCATACTCATCAGTGCCCAGACACAACAAACTATATCAATGATTATATATATATATTTATTACACATGTGATATTAGGTATACAAGTGATTATAGACATATAAAATGTTCTCTTCATCCTGTTGACTTTTTTTTTCCCCAAGCATAAATTGCCCCACAAAGGGAATTTTTGTTCATGACACTAGTTTATTTCCCTCTTATAAAACCAAATGCAATCAAAGGAAGTGAACACAGTCTCCAGATTTTATTATCTTCACATAATATAACAAAATATAAAGCTTAAAACTGGATCACTTGGCCCTTTTTCTTATCTCCTTCCAGTTCAAAATATTTACGTCTCTTAACTGCGAGCATTCTCTTAGATCCGCAGTTGGGCTCAGCACATTTAAGCCTCAGCACCATCTTTGTAGTTTTAGACTTTTTCCAAAAAATTGGCTTAGTCTGCCCACCACAACCACTCTGCTTCTTGTCATAACACCACTCGCCCTGGGCATAGAATCTTTGCCTTTCTTGGACTGCGTCACTTTGTGGGGTTGGTGCTTGCCACAGTTCTTGCAGAAAATCCAGAGTTTTAGGACACGTTCACCTTGTTTTCAAGAGTGCTATCAGCATGAAAAGCCTCCTGTTGGTTTTAATCTTTATTTAGTCATGTTGTTTTGGTGGCCTTTGTCTCACCTTGTTCTATGCTTGCGTCTGTATCTACTGAGTCTCACTACTCCTTTCCATATTCACACTGACATTTGCTCTATGATCATCCTCTTGAATATATACCCTGTCATACGAAAGACACTTCTGTGTAGGAAACTAATAAAAGAAAAAGTTCCCCAGATAGCTCCTGCCTATACACACCAAATAGTCATGGGGCATAATCCCTATATGTCAAAAAGCTAATCAGAAGTTTATTAGATATAAAGACCAATATCCTTTTGGTATTTTTGAAAGGTTCCAGCATGAACTGGATGAGGAATGTTGTTTAGGTGCTAACTCTGCAACCAAATATATAAAGTTCTAAGGGCCATCCTGATTTATGACAAACTGTCTCACAAACAAGTTTAAAACAAAACAAAACAAAACACTGACCACTGAATTTTCAAAAAGTATCCTGATAATTATATTCAGCTCTTGTAGTGAAAAATATCAAGAAGAAAAATAGGCTTGTTTTGTAAAATATGATGAAACTCTTCAGAAACTAATGTCAACACTGTTTTTTTCTACTCTATTCTGGGTTTTTTGAGTCATATCTTCCATATTAATCATCAACCATTATATATTAACATAGACCTCAGCAAGTATTTCTCAGGTAGAGAGACAAATTTCAATTCAAAACAAAATTTTTTATAATAAAAATAAAAACTTAAAAATACATATAGTGGGGCATCTGGGTGGGGCAAGTAGTTAAGCATCCAATCTTGGTTTTGCTCAGGTCATGATTTCAAGGTTGTAAGATCAAGCCCCAAGTCAGGTTCCCCACTCAGCATGGAGTCTGCTTGGGATTCTCTTTCTCTCTCTCTCTCCCCCTCTACCCCTCCTGCTCCTGCTCTCTCTCTCCCCCAAATAAATAAATAAATGTTGTAAAAATACAGCTTTCTTAATGTAATATTTTCATTTTTAAAAGGTTATTTAAAATCATATTATATATAAAATCACCTTTCACATATTGTATATTACGATTTCATAAATATATCCTTATTAACAGTAAGATTTGCTCTAAAATACACATTTTAAAGTGAGCTTTATAAACAAATAATTAACATCATAAACTGACTCTTAAATTGGAGGTCAAGAGATGAAACTTAATGGGGAAGAAAAAAATATTAAAGTAGATAAAATCTGAAGTGGATTATAAAAAATAATTTGATGATCCTAGTTTATAATATTACCAAAAAGCTAGCTAATTATACCTGAAACCTTTGGTTTCTCTCCATTTAATTGTTTTCCAAATTCTCTGGCCAGTAAGATAATTACCTCCCCACCTCAACCTCACCATGAAGATTTGTTTTCAGTTCTAAAGCATTAATGTCTTAAACAAGGGAAAATAGTCTCCTCATTGTTTCTACAGGATTCACACATGCAAAATCTCACTGGTATGTGATTAAACAATATGCTCTTGGCTTTATTTCTACTTTCTTGCCCTTGGCTCTTTTCTACTTGCACTTTTAAGTTTCTTTTTTTCTATTTTTACAGTGTAAGGGGGTTCAGAACAAGTCTCCCCTGCCAAAATGTGCTACTTCAGCATATGGATCACTTTTAGCTGAAGTCATTCAAGGCTGAAAAGATTCAGGAAGAGCTTTTGCCTCCCCCTTAACCTCCTAAAAGAATTTAGAGAGAGGTCCTATTCCAGGAAGAAAACTAACAGAGATAACTATAAAAACTATGGGCTAGGTGGTAATAAACCGATGGGGTGGGGACCTTGGCAGGAACTGGAGAGCAAATTTCTTTCTGCGTCCCTCTGTATCTGTAAAGTATGACAAACATGTTTTCCTTGTTCATCTTGCTGTGAATTATGTTCCTGCCCTTTGAAATCTCATAGTCCTATCCCTCTTCTCCTTAGCTCAGGATGGCATATAAGCCTGACTGCCTGTGGGTCTCATATTCTTATGGGGCTCCCATATACATATAATTAAATTTGTTTTTCCTCCTGTAATCTGTTTTATGCCAATTTCATTAATAGACCAGCCAAAAGAACCTTGAAGGGTAGAATAAAAATCTTTCCTCCTCTACAGGTGCCAAGACCACAGTATTTTCCTGCTCTGCCCAAGCAGAATGAGAGTGGGTGTCTTATAACAATCTATCATTATCAATTTTCCTCTAAATGAATGCAGAGAAGATTTTAAAACATTCCAGTGTTCTGGAGATGTAATATACTAACACTCAAATAAAAAGCCTAGTGTGATCAACTGCTGGTGCCCTACAAAAAAGAATCATGTAAAATGCAGGAGACAAAGCATAAATCTTCAATTTCTTAATCTTAATTAAACCCAGATATAAATTTCTTTCATTTTAAATGTATTCCAGTTCAAAGTTAATCTTAAAAATTTAAACCAATTCTTTAAATGTTGGGTACTTTTTAAATATTGTATTTTTGGGGATTTTCATACTTTCATATTTCAATCTTTTAACCCACTTTTAACTAAAATGAACTCTTCTACCTTGTCCTAAACACAAAGGACTGTTTTACCTGGGATTCAAACAGTCTGACTTCTTGACACTATTTATTATGATAGTATTTTTAAACTTTGCAACAGGTTTCTAGATATATATACTTCTTTGATAAGTCTGGGTTCTAGAAAAATATTTGAGTAGCAGTATAAAAGTTTTTCAAAGATAATGATGCCAAATGGGTCCTGATGTATTATGGTAATGCTAGCTGCTATCAACAAATAATTTCAAAATTTTCACTGACTTAAGACAACGTAAGTTTTCTTTTTTAATCATGGAACTGTCTCAAATGACAGATTCCCTCCAAGTGATAATTCACAAACCCAATCTCCTCATACCTGTGGTATTGCCACTGAAAAAAAATCTTAATATTTTCTCTTACGAGCAAAAGAGAAAAGAGATGGCAAAGCCCATCTTCTTCTTAACCATCTTGGCCAGAAAGTGACACATTTTACTTGCACTCCCAAATCACTGGCAGAAAACTAAGCTACTTGAACTTTGTTTGCTGTCCAGAAAAATAACAACACAAATTAAACTACTGACTCTGAAAGGGATTATCTCCAATTAATGGTTTTACCTGACAGATATTTCATGGAAGGATATAGGCAAAAAGAGGCTTTTATGAACTACACTGACCCCACAAAGGCAAAGGAAAAGACCCCAGCAGGGAGAAGGAGCTGCCAAGTGACAACCATATGCTAAATAAGAGCAACAAGTTTTGGTAAAAACAACAACAAAACAAAAACCAAAGAAAAAGATGATCTACAGAATATCAATAATTGAACTGACATTACACATCTCCTAAGAAACACTACATACTAAAGACAGTGGAATAATTTCTTCATGAAAAACAACTGCTACAGAATTTCACAGTGTTGAAATAAAATATTATTCAGAAATTATGGTGTAACAAAAATTTTCAGAAAAACAAATATGACTAAAGTTTATACTTTACAATTAATAAAGACTATAACATAAGAAGTAAATTGAACACATGGAGAGAAAGAAAGCAGTAAAAGCTAAAAAAATGTGTAAGTATGTGAGTACATCACTAGAAATATAACTAAAAACAACATTTTGGAGAATTTAAGAACTAAAACTAAATACTGAATAGTATGGGCACATGAAGCCAAGAGTAAAAACATGGTAAAGTCAAAAAATGTATGTCCTTTAGAAGGGAAGTATGACAGAGAAACTGAGGCTTAGCTTTATTTGTTACTTTCTCCCCCAAATTAAAAAGATCTGAAGCAAATACGTCATAATGAAACTGATGGGGTTCAGAACACTATCTCCCAAATTCTGGCACCTTGACATATTATGTATTTTAAGCTAAAGGAATTTGAAAAATGGCAGGTGCGGAAAGAATTCTCTGACCTCCTCTTTTCCGCTGAAGCAAGTGATAAGACCTTCTTGTGAGACATGCTACCTTATACCCTGAAAAAAGGGAGCTTCCTTATTTCCAAAGACGAATGACAAAAAGAATCCAAATGACTAGGTCTTGCTAAAATGCACCCAGTTTACTACGTTTAGTTCCCACCCTTTTGTCCTATCATATTTTTCTATGACTTGTTACTCTTCATCAAAACTAGTATTAAAATGCTCAGGTTTGGGAAGCCAGTTAAGTGTCCACCTTCACCTCAGGTCATGATCTCAGGGTTCCGGGATCAAGTCCTACATCGGGCTCCTTGCTAGCGGGGAGCCTGCTTCTCCCTCTGCCTTCCATTCCCCCTCCCTGTACTCTCTCTGACAAATAAATAAAATCTTTTTAAAAAATTAAAAAATAAAAATGCTCAGGTTTAACTTTCTTAGGGTTTTTTTCTTCTTTATGGAGGTTCCCATGTCATGTAAGATTATATTAAATAATTTTGTACGGTTATCTCCTGTTAATTTGTCTTTGGCACTTCAATTTACAAAGCCCCAGCCAAAGTACCTAGGAGAATATTAGAAAAAAACAAGTTTTCCTCTGCTATGAAACCAGATATTAAATCTTAATGCTTGTCTATTAATTTTTTGTTTATTCTATTTAATTACTAAAAATTGCAGTAAATTGTGATACAGAGTCTCAAAATTGGTGGAGAAGAAAATTTCCAAAATTTATATGGAAATGATGTTCTCAAAAAAATCAATTACCAAATTCTAACAGAAACTGTAACTAGGTTAAAAACTAAACATTCTTTCAAATAGAAAACCTTAAAGAATAACAACAGGTGAGTGAACTATTTCTGTTATTATAGGATATTGGACATCCTTTGCATAACTGTAATCACAAAAAACAAAATCAAATCAAAAGATTTTTCCAGGGCGCCTGGGTGGCTCAATGGGTTAAAGCCTCTGCCTTTGGCTCAGGTCATGATCCCAGGGTGCTGGGATCAATCCCCACATCAGGCTCTCTGCTCAGCAGGAAGCCTGCTTCCTCCTCTCTCTCTCTCTGCCTGCCTCTCTGTGTACTTGTAATCTCTGTCTGTCAAATAAAATAAATAAAATCTTTAAAAAAAAAAAAAAGATTTTTCCACACAACTTTAGCTACTGGTTATTGAGTAATTACTATACACTGGCACTTTGCTTCACTTAATCCTTACATAGCAGCTGTTCAATACTATAATTAACTCTAATTTAGAGATTTTTAGAAATAAGTACAAAGAAATTAGAGTTGCCCTAATCCAAACTACTAATAAAGAATAAAAGACATCATTTGACGTGCCTTCTTAGTCCACAAAGATATCAAAAATCACATGTCCTTTCTTCCAACCTATCTGTTTAAGTGATTTGAGGTTAAAGACACCTAAAACAGTGGAGTAATTTCCTACTACATTTCCTCTGCATTTCAGAAACCTGAAGGATGAGAAATTAAGAGTAAGGGGTGCTGAAGATCAGCACTATAAAGGCAATAATAAAACAGTGTCTCTCTAAGTTCTCTCAAAGGTATTCCCTGATTTGCCTGTTAAAGATATGTATAGGTGGGCTCCAACTAAATCATTAAGAATAAAAATTAATAGAGCAGAATCCTGTTAATCTGAATAATAAACAAATATCCCCAGTATTCTCATTATAAAGAAATTTAGAAAACATTGTCCAAAATGATGTTTTCTAATATTGTGGAAACAAAATACTCACCTGGATTCTTGTTAAAAATACAATAGGTTGAAGCACATAAAATGCTGGGTTTTAGGCTAAAGATAGCTAAATATTGCCAATTTCATAAAGTTCACATATTCCTTTGACCCAGTAGAACTACTGTATCAGATTCTGCAGGAAAGGAACATTATTAACATGGAATCTAAGGGATTTTCACGATAAAGCAAATCTGAGGAAAAAATATACCATTAAAGAGGAAATGAAGAACTCAAGATCCTTAAATTCTCCAAGTTACGACAGTTCCTGTCTTGCTACAGCAGAGAGGTTTGGCAAACTATGGTCTCCAGTTCAAATCAAATTAGTAGCCCGATTTTGTAAATAAACTTTTACTGAAACACAGCAATGGCCATTCAATTGCACGTCATTTGTGGCTGCTTTCTCATTGTACTGGCAGAGTTAAATAGTTTCAGCAGAGATCCTAAAATATTTGCTATCTATCCATTTTCAAATAATGTCCACCAACTTTCCTTAATCACAAAATAACAAAGAGTTACAATAAGCCAACAAACGACATAAAATGAAGTCATTAAAATAATCCAAAAGTAGGCATTAAAAGAAAAAAAAAAGAAAACATGGGACGAGAAACAAATAGCAAGATGATACACTGTAATACAAAAATCTCAAAAATCAAACTAAACATAAAGAGTTACAAAAACACAAAACGAAGGCAATGGTTATTAGATTAGATAAAAGTAAGATCCAACTACATGTTTTCTACAAGAAACCCATTTAAAACATAAAGACAGAAATAGATTAAAAGTAAAGGGGAGGGGCACCTGGGTGGCTCAGTGGATTAAAGCCTCTGCCTTCCGCTCAGGTCATGATCCCAGGGTCCTGGGATCGAGCCCCGCATAGGGCTCTCTGCTCAGTGAGGAGTCTACTTCCTCCTCTCTCTGCCTGTTTCTCTGCCTACTTGTGATCTGTCTGTCAAGTGAATAAATAAAATATTAAAAAAAAAAAAGTAAAGGGATAAAATATGAAGGAAAAAAGTAAATAGGGAAAAAAGGTTAAAGGATAGGGGAAATTATATTATTCTGGCAATAATAAAAAAAAAGGTAGAAAAACTATATTAATATCATACAAGGTAGATTTCATAATGACTTTATCAGAAAAAAGGCATTTTTATAGTGTTAAAGGGAAAATTATGTGATGAGGACTCAATCCAAAATGTTTAGCATGTCAAAATTCCTAGGAAAAAATAGAACTGCGAGGGAAACTAGTCAAATCCATAAACACAGTCAGCTATTTCAACACTTGCCTCTCATTAACTGGCAGACAGGTAGAAAGAAAACCCATAACAATACAGAAGACTTGAAAGACACAATCAAAACACTTGATCTAAATGACATTTATTAAAAAAACAAAAACAAAAACAAAACTCCACCAACAGAAGAATGCACATTATTTTCAAGTAGATAAAGAACATCTACCAAGACAGCATATCCTGGGCCATAAAACAAATCTCAAAAAAGTGTTTAAATTATATGAAATATATTCTTTGTCCATATTAGAACAAGATTAGAAATGAATAAAAGAAATACATGTAGAAAACCACAAATATTTTGACACTAAATAAGAGATTTCTAAATGACCCAGGGAAAAAAGAATAAAAAAAAAAATTAAAAGTACTTTTAACTCACTGAAATTGAAAACAGGACATTTGAAAATGTGAGAAGGGATGCCTGGGTGCCTCAGTAGTCTAAGTATCTCACTCCTGATTTCAGCTCAGGTCATATCTCAGGGTTGTGAGACTGAGCACATGTTGGGGTCCGTGCTGGGCGTGGATCCTGCTTAAGATTCTCTCTCTTCTCTCTCTCCCTCTGCCTCTGCCCCCCCCCCATTTTCTCTCTCTTAAAAAGATAAGTGAGACATGCACCTAGAGTGCATGAAGAAATATACCACCAAATGCCTAGGTTTAAAAATAAAAGTTTCAATCAGTGGCGTAAACTTCTGGTTTTAAGATACTGGAATAAGAGAGAATAGAAAGCCAATTAAACTAAAGAAATAAAATAATCAAGGTAAGAGTATAAGATGATAATTTTTTCTAAATTTACCTACAGACTATGCAATCCCAATAAATAGTAACTGGGCTTTTTTTTTTTAAATGGAAACTGACAAGCTGAGTATAAAATGTATAAGAAAACGCACATTCTCTAGACTAGCCGAACAATTTTCAAGAATAAAATTGTTGTTTTTAAGTTCATGATTTTAAGACTTATTATAAAGCTACACTAAACAAGAGAGTATGGTATTGGTGTACAGATAGAAAACTAGATCATAGTAGTGGTTCTCATCCAACGGTGGTTTACTACCCCCATTCTCCCAGGGGACATCTAGCAGTATCTGGAGACATTTCTGGTTATCACACTGAAGCACATGCTACAGGCACTCATGGGGTGGGAATGAAGGAGGCTGCTAAAGATCCTGCAGCACACAAGATAGCCCTCCATAATAGAGAATTATGCAACTCCAACTGTCAATATTGCCAAGGTTGAAAAATACCAGGTCAATAGAACAAAATTAGGAGTCCAGAAATCTGTACTCACATGGTCAAATGATTTTTCTCCTGAGATGGTAGGGTAATACAGTGAAGGAAAAGATACTTTTCTTTTTCACCAGTCTTATATAAAACCCAGTGCTCATTACATCACATGTCCCTCTTACTATCTTATCACCCAGTTACCCCATTCCCCCACCTGCCTTTCCTCCAACAACCCTCTATAGTTTCCTATAGTTAAGAGTCTCTTATGGTTTGTGCTCGCTTCGGCAGCACATCTACTAAAATTGGAAGAGTCTCTTATGGTTTGTCTCCCTCTCTGGTTTCATTTTATTTTTTCCTCTTTTACCCTAAGATCCTCTCTCATTTCTTAATTCCACAAGTGAGGTCATATGATAATTGTCTTTCTCCGATTAACTTATTTCACTCAGCATAATACTGTCTAGTTACATCCACGTCATTGTAAATGGCAAGAGTTCATTTTTTGATGGCTGCGTAATATTGTACTATTCCATTTATATATGTGTGTGTATATATATGTTTTTACACACACACACACACACACACACACCATGCCACATCTCTTTATCCATTCATCTGTCAATGGACTTTTGGCTCTTCCCATTGTTTGGCTATTGTAGACGTTGCTATTATGAACACTGGGGTGCAGGTGCCCCTTTGAATCACTGCATTTGTAACTTTGGGGTAAATACCCAGTAGTGCAATTGCTGAGTCATAGGGTAGCCCTATTTGCAACTTTTTGAGGAACCTCCAAACTGTTTTCCACAGTGGCTACATCAGTCTGCATTCCAACCAACAGTGTAAGACAGTTCCCCTTTCTCCATATTCTCACCAACATCTGTTATTTCCTGACTTGTTAATTTTAGCCATTCTACCTGGTGTGAGGTGCATCTCATTTTGGTTTTGATTCTTATTTCCCTGATGCTGAGTGACATTCAGCATTTTTTTCATGTGTCTGTTGGCCATCAGGATGTCTTCTTTGCAGAAATGTTTGTCCATGTCTTCTGCTCATTTCTTGATTGGATTATTTGTTCTTTGGGTGTTAAGTTTGATAAGTTCTTTGTATATTTTGGATACTAGCCCTTTATCTGTAATGTCATTTGCAAATATCTTCTCCCATTCTGTCAGTTGCCTTTTGGTTTTGTCAGTTGTTTCCTTTGCTGTGCAAAAGCTTTTCATCTTGATGAAATCCCAATAGTTCATTTTTGCCTTTGGTTTCCCCTGCCTTTGGAGACAGGTCTAGCAAGAAGTTGCTGCAGCCAAGGTCAAAGATGTTGCTGCCTGTATTCTCCTCAAGGATTTTGATGGATTCCTGTCTCACATTTGGGTCTTTCATCCATTTTGAGTCTATTTTTGTGTGTGGTGTACAAAAATGGTCCAGTTTCATTCTTGTCTATGTGGCTGTCCAACTGTCTTAACACTATTTGTTGAAGAGACTGTCTTTTTTCCATTGGATATTCTTACTTGCTCTGTTGAAGATTAGTTGGCTACAGAGTTGTTGGTCCATTTCTGGGTTCTCTATTCTGTCCCATTGATCTAGGTGTCCATTTTTGTGCCAGTACCATACTCTCTTGATGATTACAGCTTTGAAATAGAGCTTGAAGTCAGGCACTGGGATGCTTCCAACTTTGGTTTTCTTTTCTAACATTCCTTTGGCTACTTGGGGTCTTTACTTGTCCTATACAAATTTTAGGACTATTTGTTCCAGCTCTGTGATAAAAACTGAGGTATTTTGATAAGGACTGCATTTAAAGTGTAGATTGCTCTAGGTAGCACAGACATTTTCACAATATTTGTTCTTCCAATCCATGAGCATGAAATGTTTTTCCATTTCTTTGTTTTTCTCAGTTTCTTTCATGAGTGTTCCTTAGTTTTCTGAGTACAGATCTTTTGCCTCTTTGGTTAGGTTTATTCCTAGGTATCTATGGTTCTGGGTGCAACTGTAAATATGATCAACTCAATTTCTCTTTCTTCTGTCTCATTGGTAGTGCATAGAAATGCAACTGATTTCTGCGCATTGATTTTGTATCTTGCCACTCTCCTGAATTCCTATATGGGTTCTAGCAATTTTTGAAGGAGAAGATACTTTTGTTTTTTAAAAAAATGGTGCTGAAATCATTATGGATATTCATACTGGAGCTCGCTGAAAAGGGGGGAAACTTCAACTATCTCATTACATCCCCAAGCAAATTAAAAAATGAGTCACATACATAACCTAAGAAAATACATAAAACTTCTTACTGAAAATATAGGAGAAAATCATGGTGACTTATAGTTAGGTAAAGATTTGATATAACATCAAAAGTATGATCCATAAGAAAAAATGATGTTTGAATTCATCAAAATTAAAGTTTTATTCATCTAAGGATACCATCAAGAAAGTGAAAAGGAGCCTGGCTCAGTGGGTTAAAGCCTCTGCCTTCAGCTCAGGTCATGATCCCAGGGTCCTGAAATCAAGCCACGAGTTGGGCTCTCTGCTCCACGGGGAGCCTGCTTCCTCCTCTCTCTCTCTCTCTGCCTGCCTCTCTGCCTACTTGTGATTTCTCGCTCTCTGTCAAATAAATAAAATCTTTAAAAAAAAAAAAAAGTGAAAAAGAAACCAGAAAATGAGAAAATATTCATAATGCATATTATGGCAAAGGACTTATATATAGAATTTATAAAAACAAACTAAAATTATGAAGATAAACAATAAAATAAAATGAATGATTAAAACATATATATACTTCACAAAAGAAAACACAAATAGTAATAAGCATCTTTTCATGTGCTTACTTATCAACTGTTATTCAAAAAATGCAGTGAGATGAGATGCCATTTCCCATTCAAAAGAAAACAAAAGGCTAAAATGAAAAACACTGACAATACCAAGTGCTGATAGGCTTCAGATCAAAGAGAACTCTCATACATTACAATGAAAATATAAAATGCCAAGAAACTCTGGAAAACAGTTTGGAATTTGTTTATAAATTTAAACACTTACCATATGATCCTGCAATTCCATACCTAAATATTTTTAAATAATTAAAAAAATATATGTTCCCACACAGATCTTCATGTAAATATTCACAGCAACCCAAAATGTTAATCAATCTAAATGTCCAGGAATAAGTGAATGGATAAACAAAATGTTGTATATCCATGTAACAGAATACCAGTCAGCAATCAAAATGCATAGATTACTAATACAGGTAACCTCATGATCTCAAAAAACATGCTGAACCAAAGCAGATAGATATAAAAAGAAAATACACGTTTACTTCATCTTTATGAAATTATAAAAGCTAGCTCATCAGTAGTGAGAAAATGTGGACCTCTGGTTGCCTAGGTCTAGAGCTATAATGGAAGGGATGACTGTAAAAGGACAAGAGAGAATTTCTTGGGTTGATAGAAATGTTCTATATCTTGATTGTGACAGTAGATACATGGATGTATATATTTCTCAATAACAAGCCTATTTTACTATACTTAGAGCAAATACCAAAAAACTGACAGGCTTTGGGGATATAGTAAAATTCAGAATAAGCACATTACCTAACTCTCATAGAATTTACATTCTGTACTCAAATGAAATGAGTACTTACAGTTCTAAGGGAAGACACTAGAAGATAATATGTTAAAAACATGTGTTGATCATTTGTAGACATTTTTGACAAGGCACTGCAGGAAAAAGACAAACTTAGTTTTCTTTTTGTAAAAAAGCTTAAGGACAAAGTAATAATACAGATAGTTTATTTGGTATGCTTGGGTAACTTTCCACATTATATCTGTTAATAGCACTAAAAGATTATAAATAGTATGTCATACATATTCTTCACAGAAATTTGGATTTTGCAAGTGCTGGTAGAGAGGAACTAAGAAATAAAATTCATGAATGTTATAATTCAAAAGTATGAATAATATTTAAAATTATATCTGTATCTGTGCACATATACAACCCTCCACCCACAAGTACAAACTCCCACTTGCATACATGCAAATGCTTTCTCATCTAATAAAGATTAACTTTGTTTATTACTTCCTCTTTCCTGAGGACTCTGGTCTATCAGTTTTTTTCTTTCTTATATCTTTAGGCTTTCTAAGATTGGCTCTCACCCATAAGTGTTAAAATGAGCTCAACTTCCAGGCCAAAATATCTGAGGGAAAAATTTCCCCTTCATAGCTCCCTCCACCTACAGTGCTCTCTTATGTTCATCATCTAAGCTTCCCAAAGACTTGTCTTCTGTTTCTATTGTTTCATCTCCTTTTTTTTTTTTTTTTCCTCATCTGATTATCCACTTTTGTTTGGCCACCATTCCACCAAAACTATTTTTTACTGGCTTTCTTGTTGTCCCATCTAGCAATCATCTGTAAATCCATACCTTACTTTTTTTATATTATTTGAAAATCTTACCCACTCAACTTTTTTATAAAATGCTCTCTTCTCAGGATCTAGGTATACTCGGCACTTGGTTTCCTCCTTTTCTTCTTGCCAGTTTACAGTTTCCTTCACAAGCTCTCTTAGCCTATCCATTCTATATTGAGGTCCCTCAGGACCCTAGGTGGAATTATTTTCTCATTCTATATAGTCTCTGGTATCATCCACAGACATACTTTCTCTGACCTTGTACATACTTATGACTTCCAAATTCATCCACTAAAAGAGTTCTCATAGTTCCAAACTCTATATTCAACACTCTTATGAACTCTGATCTTGAATATTCCACAGGCACTATAAGTTCAACATATCTAAAACATGAAATTTTCAACCCTAACCATGCCGCAGGTCTTAAGTTTCCTATTTCAGTGAATTGCCAAAACCAAAGATCTGGTCACCAACCACAAAAACATATTCATGTATATAAACGCATATTTATGTATATAAAATGTGTGTGCTTGTGTATGTGTAATTATATCCTTTATCATTCAACATTGACTTCCCCTCTTTTATTCCCACAAATTCTCTGGTTTCTGTTCCCTTAATATGACTCAAAACCATTAAAACCTCTCTTTTCCATACACCTACCTTATTTTGAGCCACCACCATTCTCACTAGGATAATTGTAATTGCTGTTTAACTGATTTATGTGCTTCTAATACTGTCTCCCATCAAGTGTTTTTTAAACTTTACCAGAGTAATACTTCTAAAATGCAGATCTGAAGAAATGTCACTTCTCGAATTAATATCTTTTAACATCTCCCAATTTCCTATCAGACTACATGGCAGACAAGGTCCTTTATTATTATTTCTGTGGAATAAAATAATCTTTCATTTCATAGTCTCAAACAGCCTCAGCACCCCCTTGCCAAACATTTACATTATACTCTCTCATTTAACAGACTGTGAATATGCTATTCCATCTACCGCTCTCATGTGTAATTCTCAGTTCTGACATCACTTAGACCCCATGAACCCTGAACGATCTCATCACTGGTCCAATAAAGTGGTCCCTCACACAAAATGAAAGAATTATATACCCCTTTTAATATAACACTTGTTTCATCATAACTTACCACAGTTTTAACAATCATCTCATTGATTTTTACCTGCTTAATATTAATAGAAGGACTGTGTCCTGCTCATGTTATATCCATATAATCCAGCAGAATATCAGTCATGTAAAAGGCCCACATTAAATAAGGAAGAGAGGGAAGGACAAAGGCTTGGTCTAGCATTCAAATGCTAAACAAGGCCCCAAAGTAAATGTGTAAAAATTTAAAGTTGACTTTTCAAAATCAAAGACAGATAATATATGAACTACAAGTAAGTAACCTTTCTTCTATACCCGGGACATCAGGAAACATGAATCCTAACCCTGGTTTTGGGAGTACCTTGACCAAGAAATCTTGTGACCAATAATAACAAATATGATAATAATTCAGTCAGTATTAGCTGAACACCTAGAATGTGCCAGGTGCTATCCTAAGCAATATGTAAATCTGATGTCATACAATACTCCTGAAAATCCTGTGAGGTGAGAATTACTTGTGTATACACTCTAAAGATAAGAAAAATGAGGCACAGAGAGGCTAAGGACATTACATATAAACCGTTAAGGGACAAAGGTAGGGAGTCAGATTTCAGAACACCTAATTGCAATAACTCTAATGTTTACTTGATTTTCCCTTAAATTTTTAATTTGAAAAAGAGAGACAGACAGAGAGAAAGGTATGAATGCATGTGCCTGCACACACATACACATGAATGCTAAACTAAATTATTTCTAAGGAACCACCCAGCTATTATTTTTGTTAAATTAAATTTACTAACTTCAAATTTCCAATATGATTAGAGAATACAAGTGTGGGATCACCAATTTTACACTTTACATGATTTTACCTATAATCATATCCCCTTTTAGTGCCTGGTTTTTAAATAGCATTTCACCATACGGAACTGCTTCCGCTCCTCGATGTGTCCTGAGGTAGTGCTGGACTGCTCTCCACCCAGTGTTTCCAACTGATGAACACAGGATATCCTTCTACTTACTTAGGTTATTTTAAATTTCTTTCAGCCCAGTTTCGTAGTTTTCAATGGACAAGTCTCTCACCTCCTTGGTTAAATTTACCACTAAGAATATTATTCTTTAAGATTGTACTGTAAACTTAACTGCTTTCTTAATTTCTTTTTTGGATATTCATTGAGAGTGTAGAGAAACATGACTGATTTTGCGTGTTAATCTTTTAACCTGCCACTGCGCTGAATTTATTTATTAGCTCTGCTATTGGCTATTTTTGACAAGGTAATAGTAGAAAGAGACAAATTCAGCAATGAATTCACAAGAAAAGACAATTTACAAGAACTGAATTACAGTTAACAGAAAAAGTTCAGAAATTTGAGGACCTGCAAGAATAACCACCTTCCCAACCTCAACTTCTAAAAGAAATAGCTGAGAAGGTCTTTGAGCAACAAAGACCAACTAAATTCAACCTTACAGCAAGTATTAAACCAAGTATGTGTTAGTCACATCCACTGTTGAAGATTTAACCCATTAGTGTCTCCAAGCACAGACCCAACAAAGCTGTGACTGTCCTATATATATTTTCATTTGGAACAAATGGTTTGGAGAAAAGAGACCACTGAAATTTCTTCAACCCAGGTTTGCTAAATGAAGTTATTTTTAATCAGAAAAAAAGAGAAAGACAAACAGGGAAGACACAAAACGCATATAAGCATATTAAATGTAGGCAGTAGTTCTCTAAAATAACTGTGGGTTTGCCTCTGATGAATGGAGCCAATTGTAATCAAACAGATAAGGAGCCAAAAGAACCATAACCCTGAACTCTCACTATTTGCTATCTAAAATGACCCATGCCTCCCAATTTTCTATAGCAAGAAGCAGGCTGAGAAATGGTATAATCACCAATACTCAGGGATAGCCAACAAAGATATTGAAAACTTAAAATCTATAAGATCATAAAGAACAATGGACTAGAAGAAAACCTGTGCCTAAACCCTAAACAGAGAATCATGGTCATTCAAAGATCAATCTTATTCCCATAACAGAGATCTTATTTAATCTGACCACTGAGATTTCAGAATTGCTATATACTAATAATAGCTGTGCATTTCTGATTCTTTATCCTTCTTGAGAGTGACTATAGTAAACACCTTTATCTTGCCACTGTATACCAAATATGTTGAAGGTAAACAAGGTATATTTTAGTTTCTAGTTCTTTAAGTCAAAGGGGACTGTCTATCTAGACCTGATAATACAGACACTCGGGTACATCATTCCCTACCTACCATCTAAAGATCCTGGACTTTTGAGATTGAGGCCATAGCTGTTCAGAACTTTCAGATTTTCTCCCAAAGAGACAGGTTGAGTAAATCTGCCTGTAAATGGAGACTGAGAATATTTGGCAACCATAAGAGCCAACTGTGGTATAACTAATGCTGCTTACCAAGTATTTCCTGCTCTCTTCCTTTCAGATTCGTAGTAGAATCTCACTACTTGGCCTCATATGATGAGGTGGAGCACTATGGATATAAATTGAGAGTGGAAGGATCATTTCCAGTCCAGAATATTGAATTAATAGTAGGAAATTTGACTGGGCTCCTTTTCACTCTGCAATGATAACAGGTAATGAACCACACAGGACCTACACTACCAGGCCTATTCCTATGGGGAGGACGACATGCGACCAAGCCCCAAGATAATCCTCGGTATATATGTCACATGGGTAAGATATAAGTCTTTGCTGTGTGAAGTCAGAGCATTTAGGGTTTAACCTGGCCTGCCTAGGCTAATACATGCTTTCTGCTGTTTCACAGTTCTGTGACCTTAATTTATCTCGGTGATTTTTCTGTCCATTTACAAAGTCATATACTTCATACTTCTGACAACCTGGCATTTCGCCACCCACAAGAATATAATTGTTATATTAAATTTATAAAATTCTGTGTATTTCCTTTCAAGCCGTTTATTAAAATGATACTGAAAAAATTTAATAGAATCGACCCCAGTCTCAGTGATGCAGTGGCATATTTGTTAAGTCTCTATTTAAATTTACCCCTAATTTTGTTTTCCAAATTCTTAGTATATTTTCCTCCCATGATATAAAAAAGTTCTAGTAAATAAAGCTGGTTTTATTCTCACCTACCATATTTTATGTTATTTAAAAGTGTTGCTGTGAATTTCTTGAATATATTACTCATACTATGACACCTCCATAAATGATCTTCATCTGATTGTTCAGTGTAAATAGGCTAATCATGTCTTTAATGTCTTCCAAGACATTAAATCAAGAAAAGAAAGAAAAAATTCCACGAAAAAATTTAAATAGAGACCAATCCCTACATACAGCAAAAGGTACTCAAACATGAATAAGTGCCTTTAAAAGTTCAAGTATTAATTATAAATCTTATAATCCTAAAAACCATTTCACATGCCATAATACATTCAGTCATCTCTTGTCCTTGTCATTTGTTGAATAATATCATAACTCAGAAATTAACATAAGAATTATCATTAATTTATGGGAGAGTCACATATTTTAGGGTTTTAGCTCTATTTTTAGTCTTTCATGAAATTCCCAAACTTTAACATTAAGTTTACATAACCATATTTTTTTTCTCCAAAATACACCAAGGAAAGTAAATGGCATGAAACTGAATAAACAGTTATACAGCTCTCAGGGGAGGAGAGTCAAAAAACAAAGTATAAATATATAATGGATGTGCAATTTTATTACCTGAGTATTCAACAACTCTTCACACTTGTGTGCTTGTTTCTCAATTGCAGAAATGTACTGTTTTTCAATAGCTTCTACTTGTTGCTTAACTGAAGACTGCAGCAGTGCCTAAAAACAAGCAAAAAAGTCATTTGGATCACAGACAACACTTGGAGTCTACTGTTGGCATAAACATTTTTTTTTGACAGTTGTACGTATCTGAAATATGATACTCTTCTGCATTACAAACTACACATTTGTGAATATTGAACACATTCATATATAACATACTTCAAGCTTTTGGTTTTAGGTTTTCCTATTGCCAACACTCTAGTTTTTTGGCTCAGATGTTACTTCCACACACCTTCTCCTTAGAAAAGGCCAAGTCATAGAAGATGATAAAGAGGGTGAGTAGTTCTGTTAAATATAAATTCAGTTTATTGAAGACCACACAGGATGAGGAGTATATGAAAGCCACTGAAGAAAAAAAAAAAGAAGAAGAAGAAGAAGAAAGAAAGGGAAAAAAAAAAAAAAAACAGACATATTTCACTGGCTGACAAAACTCCACATCCTCTCGGCACACTGTAATATCCCATGGGCCAAGCATGATCTTCAAGACCACAAGGCAAGTAAAAGCAGATGGAAACTCTGAGCAATTTCATACATAAAAGAACTGCCCCCCAGGAAGTTCACACCCCTAATATAAAAAGGTAGAAGTCAAAGTTATGGAAGTCAGAATCTCAAGGCAGTATTCATAAAAAGTAATAAAACTTGGGAGACGGGACAAACTTAAGTGGATAATGTAAATGCTGGAACCTGAGTCGGTAAAATATGAAGACATTAACACTGTTCTAAGGGAAGCCAAATCAGCATTTGAAGACGTTCCACCCACTCACTTCCTTATTGGAAATGCTTAGAACATTATCTTTTTTTTCTTTCCTTTTTATTAAAGCATTATATGTTATACTTAACGTGTTCCCAATATTACATTACATGCTATTTATAAATCCTAAATCATTCTAAAATATGTACTCAACCATATACATAAGAATTCTTTAGCAAATATTCTATTTTTGAAGGTCTATCTGGATAATAAACTACTCATAATCAAAATAGTAAGTTGAAACAGACACACGTCTTATAGAAAACAGACCTTTGGCACATTCACCAAGAAAAGAAAAATAAGCCAAATCTCTTAAATAATCTCTGTTTTGAAAATAGATTTACTTGGTTGGAAACAACATGCATTAAGGAGCTAAATAAGTATGCAAACATTTTAAAAAACTGAGACAAAAATATTTTTTTAAAGCTCCAGATAAGTCTCAAATTTTCAGATAATTAACCTTCTTCTGCAAATGTTAAACTGTCTGATGATTCTACCACTCCTATAATTCAATAGTTGTCACTCTAAAGTCACATAGTTACTAGCAAATTAGTAAGGGAAAATAAAGCTCTGACTGAGGTTTAATTAATATTTAGAGAAGCGCTTAAGAGAGGTGCTTCAGCCCTTCAATATATACATTAGATATCCTCTTAAAGATTCCATGATCATAAATTTATGTAAGGCCCCCAAATTTAACCTCTTAAACTGTGACTAGATAATGTAAAATTATTATTTACCATTGGCAAAATATAATATTCTATTTGTTGGACTTCATAAAATTTAAAGAACATTATAGTTATGATAATTCTCTTGGGTCTATTCATGACATCTCCTGTAGATAGAAAAATGCCATTCTCTTTTTGGGTCTTGGATATGACAGAATTGTTTTGCTTAATGGGAAGGACTGTTTTCACTTTGCTATTTGCCATGGTTTCAAATAACCCCACAGTTTAAGTACCCAATTTTAGTGGAATTATATAGATTTTTAGTAGATTATATCCTTTGGAGAAACAGGTAAGTTAATGAACTAAAACCTTTTCCCACCATAATTAAGGAACACAATGGAGGGGCGCCTGGATGCTCAGCTGTTAAGCCTGCAGCTCTTGGTTTCTGCTCAGGTCATGATCTGAGAGTGATGAGATTAAGCCCCTGCATTGAGCCCTGTGCTCAGCCCTGAGACTGCCTGAGATTCTCTCCCTTTGCCTCTCACTCCCCCTCTATTCCTCTGTCCCTCTCCCCACTTGCACACGTGCACGTGCTCTCTAAAATAAATAAATAAAATACACACACACACAAAAAAGGAAGCACAATGAAACAGTATTTTTTTCTAGTGATTGATTTGTACACCACATACTCACTCTCTCCCAATGAAGGAGGCAAGCATGATAGGACAATGTAAGAGTTAAAAAAAAAAAAAAAAGAGTCAAAGCTATGGTTATGGAGTGTGGTAAAAAGCTATGCAGAAGTGACCAGCTTTTTATATAGTTTAAACCTCTCATCTTAACACCATTCAGTTACTTAAATCCACCCATCTACAAAAGACACATGAAGGTAGGTACCAGGAATACAAAGATTAAAAAAAAAAAAAAAAAGTCTATCCTCACTGAGTTCAGTCTGCTGTAGAAGAGAAACATTCTCTAGGTAACTACATACCATAGCTATATGTGAGATACATATCAAAGAAAAGATACCTGGAGCCTCCCTGTAAGTCTCACTGTTCTATGTAAAGACTATTAAATAGATAAGAATAATTGCAGTTATGAGTGGAGGCAAGAAGGCAGCAAAATAAACAGGTATCAAATATTTTTAAAATTTTAGATGCATAACAAGACTATTTAAAAATTGGGCTAATCCTACTGAACACTGTATTATTAGTGTCAACAGTCCAAATAAGAGGTAATTTCCAAACATTTTTCTTACAACTATAATATTAATCATTATGGACACACTATAAGCACAAATTCATACTAGCCATCTGCTTTTACAGCATGATCTATCATTATATAACTGGATACTTATTTTCCAATGTAATATACCATGATAATTGCTTTTACATTTCTTGTGTATCTTAAGTATAGAAATGAGCATTAATCTTAAAATTTCCCTGCAATTTATATTTTCATCTGTAATTGTGTCTATAAACATCAAAGATAAAAGGAACAATGCTATAAAGAAAAATCTGAAAGTATTTCCTTTAAAAAACTATTTTAAACTATTCTCAACAAATATAAAAAGCATTAAGACCCTCATTGTATGCAGAGGCAGAAAAACAAAGATATACATAAACATCCTATAATGATAAAATGCTACTAAAGGTAGGGAAAGTATTATTAATTTTCAACATATTTATGTTTTAGCCACAGTTCTATCAGAGATGCATGGTGTCATCCCAGGGGATTTAACTCACTGAGCTTAAGGAAAACCAATAACCATACTTAAGAAGAATTTGAAATATGCAAATAAGACTGCAGGTTCCTTTAATAAGGAACTTACTCATCTTTACTTAAGTACGTAAGTACTTAACTTACTCATCTTTAGACATCACAGTTTTGTACAGAGTTCCTTATACATAGTAGACACATGCAAGAGGTATCTGATGAATGATGATTCTTGTACTAAGATTAATATTTTTAAAAATCACTAAATTCTACCTCTGAATCTAATACGACACCATATTGTAACTAACTAGAATTTAAATAAAATCTTGAAAGAAAAAATATCATAGTGTGAATGGTAACAGTATTCACTGGAAAGTGCACTAAGCTTCACATTATAACTACCAAGTTCATCTACCAAATTTGTTGCTAAGTATATTTAATCATACCAGGGGTTTTAGTTTTTTTTAATTATCATTTTAGACTAGAAATGTCCATCCTTTCTACCTCATAGAAGAAATTTTGAATAAATAAAACAAGGTGTGTGAAGGCTGCAAAATCCTTGGAAGAAAAGTATACTACAAATTCTACAACTATTAGACCCATATAAAACAAATAGACTTAAGTCAAAACCACCCCACCCAACCATTACCCATAAGCTGTAGATACATATTTTTAATAGAATTAAATATATGCTGGAATTTAAAAAACTATAGCCAAAGTAGACCACTACAATCTAAACTACAGTCCATTGTCTCAGCATATCCACAGTTTTTCTTCTCCCTTGAAACAACCCAATTCTTATAGATTTGATCTAGCCTCATCAAATTAAATAGCTTGTCCAGGTTTGCAATGCAGATGTGTCTAAAGAACCAGATGGTGTCCAAAACATTAATGTCATGTTGGTATTTAGTATATAACCTCAAAACATGTTGTAGCTAATTTCATTCAACAGCAATTAGAAGACTTTTAAAAGTCACCCCCAAATTTTCTATATCAATCATCTGAGTCGTAACTTAACAAATGGAGAGAGGTATAAAGCTATGGAGCAAGCTGGAAGCAAAACAGAATAAACAGCCCTCTGAAATTTAAGCCAGTGTTTAATTCACTCATGTGCCTACTCAGTACATCTACAATAGTACCTAACACACTGAAGACATTAAACAAATATGTGTTGAATGAACTGCAGAGATGTCACGACTTTGGCATGTCCAAGCCTGATTATTTGCCTCTTCATAGAGAAACTATTAAAACTTTGATGTCAATGATGTCTGTAATTATATTTAGGTTAGCTTTTTGACTACAGTAGTATAGATTAATTATTGTAAAGCATCATTTGAAATCAAGCACAATTTCACCTTTCTTGAAAAAATATCACAGTTTGCTTTTCAAAAATTTCTTTCAGATCTTTTCCAATTTTCAACCAAAAATAAAATAAGCAAAATAAAATGTATCTGGAAAAGGATTAAGTTAAAACTCTGAGGGGATGATTTCATGTTTTTTTTTCTAGTGACGTACTCTCTTTAAGTAAAATATTACTTTAAATTTTGCAAGGCTATTAAACTATTAACACACCTTATAATATAACCTCAAATTTTCTAACATATTGGAAGTGAGTCTGTTATTCAAAAGGAGAGCCCCCTGACTGAGATACACATGGAAAAATGATGAATCTTAATCATTTCACCAACTAATTCATCCATTTTTTTCCCCATGAACTCTACATCTCTGTTTTACAGATAAAGAAACAGACGCTGGGGTTAAGAAACCATCCCCAACACACATGAAAAGACTCAGTGGAACAAAGAACTGAATTCAGATCCACCGACTTTGCTCCTGGTTTGTCTTATCTGTTTCAACCCAATAAAGCAGATTTCTCTTCATGAATTAAGCACATATTCTATTTGTAAAGTCACTTAATTATTTGTTCATTCGTCATTTATTCAGCTAATATTTACTGAATGCACATTTCACTCCAGACACTGCTCTAGGAGCGGGGGATACAGAGTGAACAAAACAGACAGGAGCCTGACTCTCCTGAACTACATTACTGCCTAGGGGATACAGAGAGTGGGGAGGACAAGGAGGTTTGAAATGTAGACAGCAAACCACTCCTGATGCGGTTACTGGCTATAAAAGGGAAAAAAAAAAAAAAAAAAGGAAGTAAAAGAAACATGACAAAAAAAAATGGAAAAGAAAATTTTTAGAAAGGCTAGTCAAGAAAGAGCTCTATGGAGAGGCAAAAATAAGAGCTGCCACCAGCAAACAAAAATTCAGTCATATAGAATATCTGAGGGAAGAACATTTCCATAAAGAAAAGAGTGCAAAGTCCAAGGCGGGACTACGGCTGATGAGCTCAAGAACTAGCAAAAAGGCCAGTGTGGATCATATGAACTAGAGAATTCCATTAGATGCTACAGCTATTGTCCACTTCTTTTTATCTGTAACCAGGTCAAATTTCTCGCCACAGGGCCTGTGTTCTTATTGACCCCTAGACTTGAAAAGTGAATCAGAGATCAGAAAAGTGGGTAGAGGACCAGAATCATGGAGAACCATGAAAAGGCATTTTCATTCTATTCTAACTACAGTGAAAAACCCCTAAAAGATTTAAACAAGGAAGCATCTATAATCTGTTATTTTTTTTTAAATATTTTTGAACAGCACTGCAAAGTACCAAAAGCACTCAAATACTATCAAAGTTCTCCATCAATGGACAATTTGTGAAAGAATAAAAATATGTAGCATTGATCTTTGTGGGCTACTCATATATAAGTAAATTGGGAACTTATAATTAACATATCATGCATAAAACTTTTTCTATCCAGTAGAAGTAAGAGTTACGCAATTTTCCTCTCTGGTAATGAAGGGTTAATCCTAACAAGAACAAACTGAGTTTTTCATATTCTCACAAAAATTGCCACAGATATAAGTATACCTGGCAAGTAATACATACTTGAACTTCATCTGGATACTCTATTAGCATGCAGTTCTTCTATAATACTTAAGTTGATCCAGTTGTTTTTTTTTTTTTTTGAAGATTTATTTGACAGAGAGAGATCACAAGTAGGCAGAGAGGCAGGTAGAGAAAGAAGAGAGCAGGGGAAGCAGGCTCCCTGCTGAGCAGAGAGCCCGATGCGGGACTCGATCCCAGGATCCCGAGATCATAACCTGAGCTGAAAGCAGAGGCTTAACCCACTGAGCCACCCAGGCACCCCAAGTTTAACCATTTTATAAATTTAACTGGGAACAAAGACTGTAAAAATGAAGACATAGTGTCCAAACGAGGGCAACTGACTAGATTTGGCTCCAAATGTTGAGTTTCGTTTCTAACTTTTCTTAATGTTCAACAACTCTTGACTAACCAAAAACTAGCTCTTGCCAGTTCTGGGGTCTAAGACATCAATCTATAGCTCTGATGGCTTGTAGTGTGGAGGAAAAATAGCGTATGTCATACAAACAGATAATACACACATCTGTATGTATGTGTTTATTTTTAAGGTTTTTATTTATTCATTTGACAGACAGAGATCACAAGCAGGCACAGAGACAGGAAGAGAGAGAGGGTGGGGGAAGCAGGCTCCCCGCTGAGCAGAGAGCCTGATGAGGGGCTTGATCCCAGGACCCTGAGATCATGACCTGAGCCCAAGGCAGAGGCTTAACCTACTGACCCACCTTGGTGCCCCTGTATGTATGTATTTAAAGGCTTCTGATCAGTGACCTAGTAATCCAATTGAGGTATATTATATGGATGTCTTAGAAGAGAACATTAGGCTATCCCTGAAAACAACATTTAGACATTTTAGAAAATTTTTGGGGGCTACAAAAAGAAATAATGTGATTAAATCCTATCATTGACAGGTGATTTAAAAGTGCATTGTAAAAAGGAATAGGGAGTAATAACTCTTTAGAATAAAGACTTTGATCTGAACTTAAGGCTTTCATTTACTCAAAACTGGCTCCAAATTCAAGTGTAGGTCCATGGTCTCCTACTACCTAGGCTGGCAGAAATTAGGCCCTGGAAACTCAACCCTTGAGGAGAATGAAGGTACATGTTTCTCCAAAGTACGTCTGAGGAGTGACAGTGATGGACTTCTTCATACTTTTTTTTCAGAAAATGGGACAGAAACAACTACCCAAAATCATGGAAAAAATGGATTAAAAAACAAAAGATCTCTTTCTTCCTTTTCCTTCATTAAAAAAAAAGAAAATTAAGAAGGTCATGTTGAGTCTGTTGAAATTTATACTGTTACAATTCTCAAGTATTTGGAATTGCAATGATCCTCAGGTTTTTCTATGTATTTGAATTACAGTGCCATGGTACTATACAATTCAAAAAGAAAAATGTTAAATTATGGGTGTAGATCTAAACATGGAAATTCAATATAGTCTAGCCATGTTTGGAAGCTGTGAAAGCCAAAGAAAATCTTCAGGAGAGAGGGAATCATTCCTATTGGCCTTGTTGTTAAGGGATTCTAGTAACATAAGAGTTGTTACCTCAAACACCACAAAAGTCTCCCAGTGAAAATTTCTTTTGTGCCATGGACAACACATTAAAATTAAGAAGTTTCTAAAATTAAGCACAGCACAGAGGCTCTGCATGTCTGCCTCCAGATACTTTAAACTTCTGAAAAGCCGCCACATGGATATGCCTCACCCTCAGATGCCACGGTATTGTTCCTTGTGACTTCAGTAAGAGCTACAGTTTCAGTGATGAAAGAAAGAAAGGAAAGAAAAGAAAGAAAGAAAGAGAGATAGAGAGAAAGAAAGAAAGAAAGAAAGAAAGAAAGAAAGAAAGAAAGAAAGAAAAGGAAAAAAGAATTATGACTAAACAAAGCACCTGGTTACACTGAAGAACTAGGCATCTGATTTCCTGATATATCAGAGACCATCTGAATGTTGGAAATATTTGGTTTAAATGCACATGCATTAATATTCCAAGGAAGCAGGGTAATTTGTTGAGTAGAATCCTGCATCAAGGTTTGAGATGCTTGGCTTTTATATAAAACTTTTCCTCAGCCTATATGTGTTTGATAAAGCACTGTGCTTCTCTATTTCTCAGATTCCTTCCTTATCTAATAAATGGGGAGAATACCAGAGTTTCATCTCTGCCAATGATAAAGGAGTTCTATGAAATTATGACTGTTAATCTAATTCTTTATATTGATACTTCAAAATCAGATTGTTCTAACCATTTGCTGGTATCTGAGAACTAAATTCCTCACTTTCTCATGACAAATAAAACTGACGCTATGTGGATTCAAGTTAGGATAAACATTATTTTTTTATTACCAGATTTAAGATCATTAAAGTAAAGAATTTTCCTCCAAACTAATCAAGATTCATCATTCACCCAATATAGATTTCAAAGATTAGAAAAGAACGTGTTTTCCCACTGTTAAAGTTATCCACATGGAGAAAGATGAGAGGTTTCATGAAAACAAATTTTATTAGAGGACATATGGACAAAGATTCAATTTTCCTTTTTGTTTTCTTTTGATCATAAAAAGAATAACATTGATGATAAGGGAAGATCCTCGAACTGGGTTCTTTTCCAGTTAAAAGTAAGCCATATATTACAAAAATGATAATATTTAAGGTGATATATAAAATAATTCAAATCTATTGGACTGGGCCCCCAACAGTCAGAAGTCCCATCCCCAGAACAGAAAGCATGTGTCAAGGGCCTCCTCCAATGCCAAGCTCCGGCTTGATTGTATGGGATGAGAGAGAAGCCCCCAAAATGGATTAAAGTGGTTCACAAGAACTATTAATATACAAACTGCTATAGAGGTACTTCACTATTAGAAAATGGCACTAAGTGGTGCTTGCTGGCTGAACATTAGCCTGCATTAGGTTGTTACAGTGGATTAATTACTAAAAACATTTGGTTACAAGAATTTCCTGCTAAACAAAAAAACAGAATAACCCTTCAACTTGGTGCTTCCATATCTTTTGAACTTTATATTGCCTATATATGTTACCTTGTCAAAAAATACTTTGAAAATAAAAGAGTAAATCCTCCTGTGGCCTAAAAATTAATCCTTGGTATAAAAATATATATTCTTATCTATCAAGTATCCCCAAAGCTGATTAACAAGAACTTAAAGATAAAATCAAATCCAGCCTTCTATTCTGATACTGGGTTGCACACTAATTATAAATGTCACCGACATCTCAACATTTCACTGGACATTTTTTTTTTTATAAATAATTTCTTTTTTTTTTCAATAATTTATTTTTATTTTTATTTTTTTTTAAGATTATTTATTTATTTGTCAGAGAGAGAGGGAGAGAGAGCGAGCACAGGCAGACAGAGAGGCAGGCAGAGGCAGAGGGAGAAGCAGGCTTCCCGCCAAGCAAGGAGCCCGATGTGGGACTCGATCCCAGGACACTGGGATCATGACCTGAGCCGAAGGCAGCTGCTTAACCAACTGAGCCACCCAGGCTTCCCTTCACTGGACATTTTATCTCGCTTTCCTTCCTCAGAGTCTGTGTTTTATAGTTCAGAGGAAAGAATACAGCTAACCATTCCTTTCTTACATCCTTTCAAACAGGCAAAGATTTAAAAAATTAAAGCAGCTTTTTGGGTACATACCCTCATGTGAACTTGGAAAATTAAATGAGTATATTAATAACTTTCACCAGTTTATCTTTTCTGCCTCTAGGAGCTATGGTATGCAGTCTTTCACTAACTGGAATATTGGTGGCCAATAAAAAAATGAATAACAACAAATCTATAACACATACACATCAATTTTTTCCCCTGAAGTCTAATTACCTAACACTTTTCAGGCACTAAGACTGAAAATGCCTGAATCCAGATAGACCTTGATGACAATTCAGTTCATTGGAATAAGAAGAGATTAAGAACTACATAACTGATATGCTACATTGACTGGAATAGTTACAGAAATGATACCTTCTATAGATACTACTATATAATCACTCTTCCAGCATCATTACTAGCTAATGAAACCTGTTGAATAAGCTTGGATAAAAGGAAGAATTGAGAACAGGTCAAGCTTCATCTGGTCAATGTGGAAAGACAATATTTTACCAGATAAAAGATACTTATGACAGAGTAGCCTGGATTTTTATGATAATAAACAAAAATCTATAATTAGTCAACAAACCCAGGTGGGTAGGGCTGATATTGATAAAATTTTCAAATCGCATCAATAGTAGTTATAAATATTAACCTGATGAGATATAGAAAATGAACCTATGCCATTCAAAGTACATTTTAGAAGGTAAGCCAAAAATAACCAATCAGGAAAAGGCAGGTCCTATGTGTCTTAAGAAACAGCTAACTACATAAATCCTACTCATTAATTTTTTTTAATATTTGGAGGTATTTTTCAAGATCTGCTCTGCAGCAAAAACTTAAAATATATATCCTCAATACAGTATGAAGTATTCCTCCCTTCCTTCCTTTGACTGTCAGGCTGATGTACCAGTCACAGTACAAAAAAGCAAGCTTTAAATATATATTAGAACAAGTTCTCCTGCAAGATTTCCAATGCCTTTTGGTTTTGGCCTGGCTGGAAAAACCACAAGAATAGCCTTGCATGCAAAATTCTGGCTTAGCCCAAGAAACTCAGAAGGCACACAAGAACTATTCTCAACTACCAAACTTTCTCAATCCTCTACTGAGGTTAAGTTTGGTGGGAGGGATAAGAAGGGACAAGCCAAGTCGTTAGTTCCAAACCAATCACTAGTATCTAGCATGCTGTTAGGCCAAAGTCTATTGGCAACAGCAAACATCTGTATTTGTCCAGGAAAAATCTGATCACACGATAAAAGCTGGAATTTATGAGAATCCTTGTTCAATCAAATAACTGAAACTATAAATTTATTTCATACCTTTGGGTTAACAAAACAATGGAACTCAAAAAATATATATATGACAGGTCTTACACATCTTAATATTTAGTTCTCCCTTCTCTACATTAAAAGTCAGCAATCTTTAATCAAGGAAAAATATCAAAAGAAGAGAAAACAAAGTTGTTCCCCCCTCCTTGGAGCAGAACTTTATACAATACAAGTAATTCTACACCCTGGGAAAAACTGGTCTCCTAGATGTAAAATGCTCTCCCTTATAAAACAGTACAAACAACTCAAGAGTTCAAATAAAATACTAGCAAGTAGATGCCTTTGAAAAATGGAATACAGCAGGCATGTGATACTCTAGCCCAGCATTTAACATATGGTACATTGCTAAAATTCAAAGCAATCCTTAACAAAAGGTAGTTCAGACATAATTAAACTTTACATAAAATGCAAAAGATGGACACTCTCAATAAAGCTGAGGTTCATTAACATGGGAAATGAATATATCAAGAATTTTAATCAAGATAACTTCAGAAAAACTTCAGTTTATGTAACAATTTTATATCATTTTCTACCATGAGTAGCAGACACCTCATGTGCCCAATACATTACAACTCTGGTGTATCTTAGCAAATAGTCTCATACTTAAACAATAAGAAGAGAAAACAAATATATCAGAAGATTCTCTTTGTGAGATGTTCTTAAACTAGAGAAGAATCTACCCACTATTCTTATTTTCTCATTAAAATTGTCAAGATAGTACTTTAAGCACTACTCATGTGTCAAGCACTCTTTGGGTTTTAGCATCTGGTTTATAATATACAGAATTAAAGATCATCACAGCAGTCAAGATTCAGAAACAAAATAAAAGAGGAATGGGTGTGTGTGTGTCTAAATGTCTATTTTAGTGGAGACACCTTGCGATGTGCAGATATAGTTTTGTAAATACACTTTGCCTGGCCAAATGTGTGTACACAAAACATTAGGGGGAGAAAGAAAGCTCTAAATTTTGAGAAGTCTGAATACAAAACTTTTCTAGTTTTAAGATAAATGTGATGACCAGGAACTAATTTTCATATCACCAAAAAACTGACACAAAACATGTTTAGATGAGGAACCCACAAGAGGGTCTAGACATATAATACATGTTAAGTCAGTACAGTTATAAATTAATTGGTGTTTGCATTTTTCTTTTTTGCCTTTTTCAGGCTATTCTGATCACCATTTTTGCTAATCTGTCAACTACATCAAAATTTAATAAATTTCAATACTTCTAATGCTTGCTATGATTTGGAAGATATCTAAATTCCTTACGTTTAAACAACAAAAACAGAAAATAATTTAATCTTAAAAATAAATACAATGTGACAGAACCAAGAAAATAACCTGTAAATGTAACTTTTTTAATTAAAAACTTGGTATAGAAGATTTTCAAAAGGGAAAACTCTTTTTCTAACTTCTCTACCTTAAAGCATAAACCACACACACACACACACACACACACACACACGGAAGTGTGGGGGAGTCTGTCATCACTGTCTGCATACAGTAGCAAAACAAAAATTTTAACCAAGAAATATGTTCCTATCTTATTTGTGTCAAACTGGGATTTTTAATGAACGAGGCTCAAAGTAAGATAAAATAAAAACAACATGTTGAACTTGATTTCTTGAGTACTTTCAACTCACTGTAACAGCATGTTAGCAATAGTACCAGCTTTGAACTTCAGCACACTGAGTCAACTACAGCTTTCTTTGGAAAATTCTCTCCCAAAGTTATTTAGAATAAAAAGAAAATTCATTTTAAGAATGTGTCAGCATCTGAAAAACAGCTTTAGATCAAGGACTTATACACACGCATTAACTAAATCCCTGTATAATGAGATACTTCTGAAAAGAGAAACAAGCAACAAACACATCCGTGTAAGAGGTGGAGAGCAAGATACTTTCTCTTTAAAAAATAAGACACCTTATTCCTTAAGTTACAGAATTATATCTGTTTTAGCAAATACACCTGTATTTTCTCCATGTATGACTTTCTCTGATAGTCCTTCTTTGCTATTCTACCAATCCTCCACTATAAAGAAGATTTTTCTTACTGTGATCACTAATCCCACATTGGGAAAAACAGGACACAAGTTCAAAAAAAGGGAAAAAAATGCTGAATAAATTCTAGTTTTTTGGTCACAGCTAAAACTTCTGTTTCTTTTTTAACTTTCAAAACAAAGAGAAGTCCATCCTACAGTCACTGAAATTCTGTTAGAATATCTCTCATCTTTCTTGTACAGAAGAATTTCCCAGTGATTTCAACGGGAAACACACACATATACACAACCTGGACAGGTTCAATATTAGATGACAAAAGTGGGGAAATAATGGCAACAGGCTGAAACAGAATATTCTGACAGGCAAATAAATATAAAGGAACAAGACAATGATTAACTCACACCTACCACAGGGGCAGCAGAATGACTTTTAGAACTTTAAAGAAAATACGGATACTTATATACCACCAATTAACAAATGATTTAGAATTTTTGGAGAGAAAATCTGCCTTGGCATATGCATTTTTTAAAAATCATCACAAGGCACCTGGGTGGCTCAATTGGTTAAGTGTTTGCCTTCAGCTCAGGTCATGATCTCAGGGTCCTGGGATCAAGCCCTAAGTTGGGCTCTCTGCTCCATGGGGAGCCTACTTCTCCCTCTCCCCCTCCTTGTGTGCTCTCTCTCTCAAATAAATAAATAAATCTTAAAAAAAAAAAAAGCATCCTGAGTAATTTATTACATACTGCAAATGATGGGAACCAAAGGATTAAGAAATCCTGGTCAGTGAAAACTGTTAAAGTCATCTTAAGCAAAAAAGCATTACAGTAAAGCAACTACTCATTAACTTAAAAAAATTAAGATAGTCTACATCATGGATAATAATCCTTGTCAGATATAGACATAAAAGAATTGCTAAGTCTGAGCCAGTGCACATAACGAAGAATGACAATTTAAAGACAAAAGCCCAATGAAACAAGTGAAGGAAAATTCTTATGTAAACAATCTTAGATGTGGCATGCTCCTATGGAAAGCCTTCCAAGATCTACATTTACTTTACTGTTGTTAATTATCAGTATAAAAGATTTTTAAAATCATGACATGGAAGAAAAAGTAAACAAAATTAAGTAAATATTATGGGAAAAGTTGGCATATATAGCACATTAGCTTATTTTGAGCTTTGTTTTCTTCTGTACTTTAGCAGAATTTCACATGTCCTTTCAACAATCTGGAGCAAGCTATTTATTTTCTAAATGATCAGAAGAATGCTGGCTTTTTAACAGGAGCCCAGGAATATGTAGGGCTGGTCCACAATCTCTTTCCCTTAAGTGGATAGTTCTAAAAATAAAACTGAAATAAGAATTCACAATGTATCATTTTGAAAAGTAAACTCATTACTAATCAGCTGTAAAATAATGGCAATGCATCAAAATTGCTATGCTAGAAAATTGGTATACCAATGATAACTATAACTAGTATTTATTAACGGCATTATTATTAGCCAAGTAATATATGTTATCTCACTGGATCCTCACAATGCTCCTATGAATAGGTTCTATGGTTTATTCCCCCTTTTACTCAAGAGGAAATTAAAATTCATATGTAAGAAACTGCCCAAGGTCATCCTTTTCCTAAGTATCAGAAATGGGGCTTTGATCAAAGCCTAACTGACTTCAAAATAATCAATTAGCTCTACTAACAGAAGTACTTGGCAGTCCCAAAGTAGAAAGTTTTGCAGAAATGCAACAATCTTTTGGGAATTCATAGGTTAAAAAAATATAAATTATTATATATCATTATTAAAGGTAGAAAAAAATAAGAATATGAGTACATAAAACATATTAAGAGTACAAAATAACTTTGGAACTCCAAGTTGTTTAAATATGGGTATTTACCAAGTTCTTGCAGTGGATGGTTTGAAGTTGTAAAAATGAGAAGTTACAAAAAAACTGAATTCCAATTTGATGAGGTCAGCTAACCCACTAAACACATGGATACCTTGTTTTATTTTTCTTCATCTCATTTTGCTTCACAGATATTGCGCTTTTTATACATTGAAGGCTTGTGGCAACCCACGTGAAGCAAGTGTATCAATGTCATTTTCTCAACAACATTTCTTCACTTCATGTCTTGTGTCACATTTTGGTAATTCTCATTATTTTAAACTTTTTCATTATTATTATACCTAAATTGCAACTATTTCCTAAAAAAAACTTTAGCAGATGAGGAGTTCCTTCCTGTGGATGAGCAAAGAAAGTGGTTTCTTGAAGTGGAATCTACTCTTCGTAAAATGCTGTTGAGAAAGTTGAAATGGCAAGAAAGGATATTACATCAACTCAGCTGATAAAGCAATAGAGACTTTGAGAGGACTACCTCCAATTTCAAAGGAAGTTCTACTATGGTATCAAACAGCATTGCATGTTACAGAGAAATCATTCACGGAGGAAGAGTCAATCAATGCAGCAAACTTCACAGTTGTCTGATTTTAAGAAATGGCCACAGATGCCCCAACCTTCAGCAGCCACCACCCTGATGAGTCAGCAGCCATCAACATCGAGGCAAGACCCTCCACTAGCAAAAAGAAGTTATAAGCTGAAATCTCAGATGATGGTTAAGCATTTTAGCAATAAAGTATTTTTAGTTAAGGTGCACACTTTTCTGGAAATAATGCTACTACACACTTAACAGACTACAGTATGGTGTAAACATGACTTTTATATGCACTGGGAAACCAAAAAATTCATTTGAATCACTTTACTGCTACATTCACTTTACTGTGGTGGTCTGGAACCAAACCCACAATATCTTCAATTTATGTCTACACGGGGCTAATTAAAGGTGAATCAGAACTTTTAATTCTTTGTGAAAAGTTGAAATCATAACACGGCTTATTTCTATTTTTTAATTAGAAACTGTTGATCACATCATTTGGGAGCTTTAATAAGTGCTATTTCATTTGAGTGTATTAGGTGCACAAATGTGCTAAGCAAATAAATTAGAACTTAAGGGTTTTTTTTTTCCTTTCATTTGATTACCAATGTAAAAAAAAAAAAAAAGATTGGCATTTAAATCATTAAGCTTTAAATTAGTATCTGAATCCATGGTAATTTGCTGAAACAAAACCCAAAGCATATTCTGAAATTTGTAAGTGGTATGATATCAGAATTTACTCATGTAAAAAAAAAGTCACATTTTAGAAAAGCACTAGAAAAAGAAATCAGCAATGATCCAAAGGTTGATGTACTCATATATGACAGGATGGTGTACACAAATCCTCAACTCTTGTCAATACAGAGCGAGATACAAAGAATGTCATGGCTCCTAGATATTCCCTGATCCCAGGATAACTTGTTAAGTGAAGAACATATGTAATAAGTAATCACTATTTTAATACGTATTAAAATAAATAAGGGGGGGTGGTCTGGGATTTCTGGAATGGTAACGTTAAGAGCTCAGAGAATCCTCTAACCTCATGTATCTTTTAAGCAAAAACAATCATTCAAAGTCTCTGGACATTTATCAAAGGGCTTACAATAAATTGAGCAGCATTTATTAAAGTTTATAGAAACCTTGTAAGAACAGAAGGAAATTATGATACTCAACCTAGAACTTCACCCACTCACCCACAGCTGAGCCTTGCAGAAGAACCATTTCAACAGGCTCAGCAGCTGAGTGACAGCTCCCATCTTGCCCAACCTATTAGTGTAAAAATCATTCCTGGTGGTCTTGGCAGCTGGTGAACATTAATAGATCCTATGTTCCACAGTTCTATGCTGCAGAAGGCTTACATCACATAAATAGGGCAGCTGGTAAAAAAAATACAATTCTTTTCTGCACAGCTCTGTATTGCAGGACAGCTGCTCAGCTGGGCTCAGAAGACAAATGCCAGTTCCCATCTCTAGCACATTCCTGAGGTAAAAGAATTATTCCAGAGATATTTAACAGCTATAAACTTGACAAAAATCCCTTCCTCATGAACTCTGTATTACAGAAGATCTATACCGAGCAATAGTGGCAACCATGCAGCAGAATAGTACCTACCCTCTTTCCCTCATGCATAGCTGTAACTGTAAAAGGAGGATCTGGGTGAGGAAGCCAATGAAGAGCAAACTAAGCATCCTATTCTTCCAGGGCCTGTGCACAGTCCATAGGTTCTACGACAGGGAAGGGCTATAGCAAGACTCTAGCACACAAAGCACCCATATAAAAGGGAATGATCTATAACTGATGTATGAGTGAATCAGGCTGGGGATCAAACATTAGAGCAATAAACTAGAAACACAAACATTAAAGCAATAAACTAGCAATTAGCAGAAACTAACAGCTACTTATGATAAAACATAGACAAGTCAGAATCAAAAAATAGAGTCCAGGAAAGAGGTAGTTAAAGAAAGCATGGTTCTAAAATAGTCATTTCTTGTAGTCAGAAATAGTATATAGTATGTAAATATCCATTTTACTCTACAAAAGCTGCACAATTCAAAAAAAAAAAAAAAAAAAAAAAAAAAGAACTTCACTAAATAATCAACAAACAAAAGCACAAAGTCTCCGGAGGACTGAACACAGAAAGTTGCTACTATAATAGTTTACCTAAAATGTCTAGTTTTCAATAAAAAATTACTAGACATGAAAAGAACTATTAAACTGTGTCACATACACAGGGAAAACAGGAGTCAATGGAAACTGCCTTTGATGTGGTCTAGACGTGACTTAGCAGAAAAAGACTTCAAAGCACCTATTGAAAAAATGTTTGAACTAATGAAAACTATGCTTAAATAATTAAATAACATCTCATAAAATACACACTATCAATAAAGAGGGATTTATACAAAAGAAACAACAGGAAACTCTGGAGTGGAAATGTAGAACAAAAAAATGAAAAATTTTGTAGGTAAAATGCTATCAAACAGCACTGCATGTTACAGAGAAATCATTCATAAAAGAAACAGTCAATTAATGTGGCAAACTTCACTGTTGTTTTATTTTAAGAAACTGCCACAGCCACCCCAAACTTCAGCAGCCACCAGCCTAATCAGTCAGCAGCCATCATCATCGAGGCAAAACCCTCCACTGGCAAAAAAGATATTATGGCTAGCTGAAATCTCAGATGATAGTTAAGCATTTTTTTAGCAATAAATTATTTTTTTGTAGCTTCTAAATATTAGGTTTGAACTGAGAGAAAAATAATCAGTAAATCTAAAGAAATATCAATAAAGACTGTGAAACCTGAACTACACAGTTTAAATAATGAGGAAAAATGAATAGAGCCTCAAAAAAGTGTGAGACAGTATTAAGCAGACCAACATGTATGCAGTGAAAGCAACACAAAGGAAGAAGAGAATAAAAATATTTAAAGAAATAATGGCTGAAAACTTCCCACAGTGACAAAATAGAATCTATACATATAAGAAGCTCAATGACTTCCATGTAGGAAAAACTAAGAGATACACACCCAGATATATTACACTCAAAATGCCAAAAGACAAAAACAGAAACAATCTGAAAACAGTAGAAAAATGATTCATCACATACAAGATAACCACAAAAAAAATTAAGAGCTTACTTCTCATTAGAAATAATGAAAGAGAGAAGGTAATGGGATAACATTTTCAAAGTGCTAAAACTAAACAAAAAACCTGTCTCACAAGAATCTTATATCCAACGAAAGGAAACAAAATAGCTTTTAAAAGTAGAAATCTATCTTTAAAGAATGAAAATGAACAAAAGGTACTTCAAGATAATTCATTGTTAGCAGACATAATTTACAGTAAATACTAAAGGAAGTTCTTAAAGTTAAAACAAGTAAAATCAGACAATAACTCAATCCACATGAATAAAGCATGCCAGTAAAGTTAATCATGTAGGTAGTTTTAAAAGACAATATAATTGGTTATTTCTGCTCCGTTCTTCTCTTAATTGATTTAAAAAGCAATTACATTTTACAAAGGTGTATAACCGTCTTTGTACAAGAGACAGTTTAGATTCAAAGATATAAACTAGTTCAAAATAAAAGGATGGGATAAGTTTTATTTTTAATTTTTTAAGGAACCTCCACATTGTTTTCCGAAGTGGCTGCACCAGCTTGCATTCCCACCAACAGTGTAAGAGGGTTCCCCTTTCTCCACATCCTCTCCAACACTTGTTGTTTCTTGTCTTGTTAATTCTGGCCATTCTAACTGGTGTAAGGTGGTATCTCAATGTGGTTTTGATTTGAATCTCCCTGATAGCTAATGATGATGGATGAGACGGGCAGAGATTATGCTGAGTGAAATAAGTAAAATAGAGAGTCAACTATCATATGGTTTCACTTACTTGTGGTACATAAGGAATAACATGGAGGACATTAGGAGAAGGAGAGGAGAAGTGAGTTGGAGGAACTCAGGGGGAGACAAACTATAAGAGACTGTGGACTCTGAGAAACAAAGGGTTTTGGAGGAGAAGGGGGTGAGGGATTGGGTGAGTGGGATGGTGGGTATTGTGGAGGGCACATATTGCATGGAGCACTGGGTGTGGTACATAAACAACGAATCCTGGAACACTGAAAAAATTAAATTTTAAAAAAATTAAATATAATGGGAAAATGGGAGAATGATGGGAAAAGATACACCATGCAAATAAAAAACTATAGCAGAGCCGGAGTGGCTATATTAATGTCAGAAAAAACAAACAAACAAACCAGATTTTAAAAGGAAAAAAAATCATACCAGAGCATCTTACAAGAATAAAAAGGGTCAATAATTAGGAAGATACAATACTTAAAAACATATGCAGTGAACAAAATACCCCCAAAATATATGAAACAAAACATGACAGAATAACAAAGAGTTCAACAATAATGGATATTTTGATATCCATACAATCAATAAACAGCAGAAAAACTAAGCATATTACCAACGGCAGATGGAAGACTTAAACAACACTATGAACCAACTGAATGTACCTGGAGACATCTACAGAATATCCCCCCCCCAGTCAAAATCATCAAAGTGAGTTTTCCAACCAAAGGAAATTAAATTAGAAATTAGTAACAGCCAGAAATTTGGGGAATTCATATATATAAATTACACAACACTTTTCTAAAGAAACAATGTATTAAGGAAGAAATCACAATGAGGATTATAAATTTTTTTACATGAACAAAAATGAAAATACAACATACAAAACTTATGGGATGAAATTAATAAGAATCAAGGGGAAAACATAAATGTTTATATTAAAAAGAAAAAGATATTAATCAGAAAAAAGATATTACATATTTCACCTACTTATCCATTTTAACAAACTAGAAAAACAAAGTTAAGGCCAAAGTAAGCAGAAGGCTGTGCAAAATAAAGGTTAGAGTGGATATTAGTAAACAAGAGAATAGAAAATGGCAGAAAATGAACAAAACCAAAACTTAATTATTTGAAGACACAAACAAAATGAAGAAAACTTTAGATAAATTGACCAAATGGAGAAGAGGGAAGACTCAAACTACAAAAGGAGAAATGAAAGAAGAGATAGCGCTATTTACCTTATAAAAATAAAAGCACTGTAAGAGCATACTATAAACAGCTAATGCTAAAAATTAGATCACTTAGATATAAGACCTAAATTCCTAGAAAAAAAAAATTACCAAACAAACTCAGGAAGAGAGACCACTAACAGGCAATTGAATTTATTTAAAAAACACAAAACAAAAACCTCTCACACAGAAAAATCCAGTATCACATGGTTATATTGGTGAATTATACAATTCTTAATAATTAATAATGATCCTTTACAAACTCTTCTAAAAAATTAAAGAAAGGAAAACATATCCTAACTCATTTTGAGTAAAGTATTATACTGATAGCAAATACTATACTGATACTATTATACTGATATTGGGTGCAAGACACCAAAGAAAATGATAAACCAATATCTTATGAATAAAGATACAAAATACTAAATAAAATATTAACAAACTGATTGATGTAACACATAAAAAAATTATACACCATGACCAAGTGAGATTATCTCAGGAATGCAAAACAGATTTAACATCCAAAAATCAAGTAGAATTATAAGGAAAAAATTATCATTTCACAAAGACACAAATAGCACTAGGCAAAATTCTGCAACCTTTCATGATTAAAAAACGTTTTCAACAAACTGGAAATAGAAAGTAATTTCTTCAACCTAATGAAGATCATTTACAACCCACTTGTAACAAGATACTTAAATGGTTAATAACTGAATGTTGTCTCCCTAATATCATGTATGCTCTTGCAGCTCTTATTCAAATTGTACTGGAGGTCTTTCCAGGACAATCAGGCAAGGAAAAAAAAAAAATGAAAGGCACCCAGACTGGAAAGAGGTGCAGGTGGCAAGTGGCATGATCTTATATATAGAAAATCCTAATAAATCTATTAAAAAACTATTAGAACTAATGAACATATATATCAGAACAAATAAACAAAATCAATCCTGTTATTATATGCCAAAAAAATTGGAACAACAACAAAGTTGGACAATATACATTTCCCAAAACCAAAAACGTACTATAAAGCTACAGTAATAAAAGTGTGGTAAGAGCATTAAGACAGACATATAGTTCATTGAAAAGGAATTAAGAGTCTACAGATAAATCCCCACAGAGACGGTTAATTTTTGACAAAGGTCCCAACACAATTCAATGAGGAAAGGACAATCTTTTTAACAAATGATGTTGGATGTCATCAACAATGTGCTGGATATGCACATGAAAAAAAAAAAAAGAACGAAGAGTTCCATCCCTTCTTCATATCACATACAATAACTCAAAATGGATCAAGGACTTAAATGCCAATTAAACACACTAGCATGGCTAATTTTTTTTTTAATGGAAAAAAACAAGTGTTGGTATGGATGGATAGAAACTAGAACCCTTGGTCACTGCTGGTTGGAATATAAAATAGTGCAGCCAGAAACATTCTGGTAGTTCCTCAAAATGTTAAACACAGATAGCTATATAACCCAGTAATTCCAACCCTAGGTATATACCAAGGAGAATTGAAAATATACACCACATAGTGTTATTTCCAATAGTCGAAAATGAACACAATCCAAATGACCATTAATGATGAAAGGATAAATAAAATGTGGTATACCCATATGATGGAATATTACTGGACAATAAAAAAGGAATGAATACTAACACATGCAACAACGTGCATGAACATCAAAAATACTATGCTAAGTGAAAGTCAATCAAAAAGATCACAAACTGAGGATTCTATTTATACAAAATGTCCAGAAGATGCAAATCTATAGTGACGTAATGTAGATTAACGGTTACCAAGGGCTAGAAAACAGGTGGTTGGGGAAGGAGTGAAGAATGACTCTTAAAGGATATAAGGTTTCATGCAGGGTGTTGAAAATGCTCTGAAATTACATTGTGGTGATGACTGTATAATTCTGTGAATATATTAAAAACTAGAGAATTATAAACTTTAAATTGGTAAATTCTGTAATATGTGAATTATATCTCAATAAAGATGTTCAAAACAAAAATTATAAAATATTAAAATATCGCTAGCTTACTCAAAATCAAAATACATCATTACTAAACTTTTCTCTGTGGTGATAATTACTGATTACTTCAGGCTCTTAGAAATTGCAGCAACAAATGGAGAAAAAGCCTTTTCTATTACATTTTAAACTTATTACGGTTTTTGAAATACAAATAAAAAGTAGCTCCAAATGATTCTGATAGTTTATAATTTTGCAACCAAACTCTAAATAAAGAAATCTCAAGTTTTACCATGGAATAGATTGTAGAAGTAAATAAATCTGCGATACTACCAAATTTAAAAAAAAAAAAATCACATCATTGCTGGTGTTAGCCTTTTACCAGTTCAAGTTAAGTTTATGTCTGTCCCTCTACCTTGTTTACAATATAATTTTCTTGTTTTACTTTTTCTTTCTTTTTAAGATTTTATTTATTTATTTGAGAAAGAGAGCACAAGCAGGGAAGCAGCAGAGGGAGAGGGAGAAGCAGACTCCCTGCTAAGCAGGGAGCATGACTTGGGGCTTGATCCCAGGACCCTGAAGTCATGACCTGAGCTGAAGGCAGACACTTAACCCATTGAGCCACCCAGGCAGACCTACAATAATTTTCTTCAATTTTCCTTTATATACATTAAGAACCACATTGAACAATGTTACATATTTTTTAATTTAACAGATATAATTTAGAAAATTTAAAAAAAGAAAGTCTATTGCATTTATCCACAATCTTGTCCTTTCCTTTGTTCTTTCCTAATGTTCCAAAATTCCTTCCTTTATTAATTTCCTTTGGTTTGGATAACTTCCTTAGCCATTCTCTTAGAGTAGGTTTGCTATGACAAATCCTCTTACTTTTCCTTTATCTGAGAACATCTTGATTTCTTCCCTTCATTGCAGAAACATATTTTCATTGGATATAAAAATCTGAGTAGACACTTATTTTCATTCAGAGTTGTTCATTTCCTTCTGGCCTCCCTGGTTTCTGATGAAAAAATCCAATGTAAATCTAATTGATTTCCTATAGGTTAAATGCCATCTTTCTCCACTGCTTTCAAGATTTTTTTTTTCTTTGTCTTTAGTTTTCAGACGTTTGACTATAATGTGTGTAGCAGTCAAGGTCCCTAGAGAAATAGAACCAAAGGATGTGTATATATAGAGAAAGACTGACTTTAAGAAATTGGCTCCCAGAAAAGTGAACACTGGCAAATTTAATTGTCTGCAGGGCAGAATGGCAGAATGGAGATCCAGAGAAGAGCCAATGCTGCAGTTCAAGTCTAAAAGGCTGTCTGCTAGCAAAATACCTTATTGATGAGGGAAAAGGTCCTTTGTTCTATTAAAACCTTCTAACAGTTGGGTGAGAATCACCCACATCATGGAGGGCAATCTGCTTTACTCAGGGTCCACAAATACAAATGTCAGTTCATCTTATGTGGAACCAATCCTAACAAAAATATCCATAATAATGTTTGACCAATATCGGGGCATCATGGCCTAATCAACTTAACACATAAAATTAAGAATCACAATGGGTCTTAGTGGTTTTTATTTGTTTTGATTTTGATATTATTATTTTGGTTAATCCTGTTTGAGTTCACTCAGCTTCTTGAATATGTAGTTTTATTTCTTTAGCCAAATTTGGGAAATTTTCAGCTAGTATTTCTTTGAATATATTTTCAGCTCTATCCTCTTTCTCCTCTTTTTCCAGGATTCTGATGACATGAATTTTAGATTTTTTTGTTATAATCACACAGGTATCCCTAAATCCTTGCTCATTTTTTTTTAAGTCTATTTTCTCTCTATTGTTCAAACTGAGAGACTTATATTTGCTATTTTCAAGTTCATTGGTTATTTCCCATTTTTCCATTATGACATTGAGCCCATATACTGAAATTTTTTTGTATTGTATTTTTAAGTTCTAAAATTTTCATTTGGTTCTTTCTATATATAATCTATTTCTTTGCTGAAGACTTTCTATTCTTTTGCTGAGACTTCCTATTTTTTTCATTTGTCTCAAGCATATACATAATTGCTTGTTAAAACTTTTTTATGATGGACACTTAAAATCCTTGTTAGATAATTTTAACATTGGTGTCACCTCAGTGTTAGCTTCTGTTCATTATCTTGTTTTCACTCAAGATGAGATATTCTTGTTTCTTTGTATGGCTACTGATTTTCAGTTGAAATTTGGGTATTTTAAATCTTGCTTTAGGCAGACTTCCTCTGATAAGACTTACTCCAACAGGGCAAGAGGGGAACAGCCAGGCACTAAATCCAGGTTCCTGACTTATTCTCCACCGATACTCAAGGCAGGGGAAACAAGAATCACATTATTGCTGGACATGGTTGGGAGTTCAGCACACAAAGCCTTCAATGACTTCACTCTGGCTGACAGAAGCAGGGTTGCCACCTTATTTCTCCCCAAATAACCTTCATTGACACTTTAGAGGGCTGACCTTATTACCACTGAGCAATAATGAAAGCCTTGACTTTCCTTAAACATCTGTTGATACCTTGATAGTACAGAAAGTGGCTCACTACCATCAGGGTAGGGTGGAAGTCTAGGCTTCCTACATGGCCTACCCTGACACTTGGGAGGAGAGGATTTATTGTCCAGTGGGACTGAAAGTCAGCCTTCTCTGAAGCCTCCCAATGGAGAAGAGGAAAGCTATCTCACCATAGCCTAGGGAAGGTGAAAGTCTACAACCTTAACCAGCTTTTGTTGGCTGGCCTGGAGGGTAGTGCCACATTTTGTTCTAGGTGTTTGGTGGGAGTAGAATGGTTATTATCTAGGAGTCTTGCCTGGAGGCTTTCCTGATCTTTTGGATGGAGATAGCAGCCTTTTTTTAGTATTTGTTATCAGTGCCTATTTGGTACTTCTGGGTCGTTCACTTCTCCAGAACCTAATCAGCCAAATTAAGGAAGAAAATCTAGGGATCCCAGTGTCATGTAGTTACCTGGATCCCAGAGTCCCTAGGCAGTCTGCCTTCTGTCTTTCAGGATTTTAAGTCTGTTCTATACATAATGTCCAAGGATTTTTTTTTTTTTAGCTATATAGCAGGAAAAATAGCGGGGGCTAGAGGGATCTAGAAAGGTGAGCGGGATCTACTTCACCTTTCTGGAAGGAAAGATTAACATAAAAATAATGCATCTTCCTGCCTATTAGTTTTTAGGCTTTTTCATTCTTACCTTACTTCATTTGTATTTTTCACTATCTTTTCTAATGATTTTTTTTTTCCCCATATTCCTCAACTCAGGTTGGAGGGGGCAAAATAACTTAGAACATCTAGTCCAGGATAACCAACCACATGAATATAAGATCCTTAAAAGCCAGGAATGGTAGTAAAAAGGTACAGATTTCTCTAGTCCAGTTGCATATTTGAGCAAATGCCTCCACGGGAAGCTATGGTTTTCGGTGACTTACTACCTACATACGATCTGTGCATGTGCATGGGTGGATGTGTAATATATATTCCATTGGACCAAAGATCTATCTTCTTCAGTGCTATATCCTCAAGAGTCTTGGGCATAATAAAGGAAGTCAATGTTTCTTGAATTAAGGAAAGAGTAAATCAAAGAGAATGTTCATACAACTTCTGTTAGCAATAGTAATTAGAAGTTGTATTTTCATTTGTTTTTGAGTTATCCAATGATTCATAAATTATCCATCAAATATTTATATACTTTAGCAAAAGGAAGCTTTAAAAGATATCAACAAAAAGTAAGTTACTGTCTAAAAAAGAGACACGTAATATAGTAATTATCACAAGACTATCTCAAGTTTGAATTTCAAATGGAAAAAAATACATTGTTTCTTTTTCTGTTCCATAATGGGTCACAAATCAACACTTAAATCATAAAGACATCTAACCTACAAGGAAAACAACGCCTCTTCTTCCTACCTGAATTACTTTATTTTTTCCTATCTTACTTTGAAGTGGATTTTCCATATGTTTTCAGAACACACCAACTGAAAATGTTATATAGTTAATGTATCAGATCTTATTCCTTCTCACAGTAATATAACATCATTATACAAAAATATGAAGATCATCAATAAATCAATATGGAATGCTATATGAAATGTATTTATACAAAGTTCCCTGCTACAAAACTTTATCTAGTTTATATTAACTGACAATAAGTATATGACAAATTAAATATAACTTTGTAACCTATTTGACTTGATTCCTAACCCTGTTAAGCAAATCATGATACCTAATGCTTAAAACTTTAATCCTCTTCAAATGGACATCAAATAATGATACCAGACAAAAAAGAGGTGAAACGAGTAGCTCTCAACCAAGTTCTCCAAATTACAATTTGTAAAATGTATTGGCAAAATTCTCACTTATGCTTTTAACCTCATTAGTTGTCAGTATCAAAAGCAATACACAATAAACATGTTTTCAGCAAATTAAATACATGGAGGTAGAATCAAAAAAGAATTAAAAATGTCAAACATGGAGCTTTCCAGAAAAACACAAGTTCAAACACAATGTAAATGTTTTTAAAACATTTGAGAATTCATTAAAAAAAGTAAGTAAAATACAAATTTACCCAAGAATATATCATCTAATTCACCAGGAGAATTATATAAATTCCAGTTTTCTAATTCTTCCCACCCTTAGCTTAAGGAGGGGGAAAGATGATAGTTCAAAATAGATCCTATACTTTTAGCCAATTTAATAACTGTTAAGCTGATCTACATTAGTAGAGCTAGAAATTCATAATATTATAAAAAGAGCCAATAATCACAGCTGCAAAAAGCTGACATTTTTTAATGACCATCTTGACAATGGCACTGGTTTCTATATTGGGTGTGGTCATACAAATGACCTTTTATGTCCCAACACATATCTACTATACTATTTACCTTGGGTTTTAAAAAAAGAAGTACTTTTAGTTAAATTAATTCTGGATACACTTCTTTTTCTACTTTTATCCAAATGACTTGTCATAAGAAGCTTTTTGACACTATATTACTAGCTAACTAAAATGACATTAATTTCTACCAAGTCCAAGGATGAAGTTTAATCAACAGAAAATTTCTGTATTTTGGGATGCCTGGGTGGCTCACGGTAGGTTAAGTGGCTATGTTCGACTCAGGTCATGATCCGAGGGTCCTGGGATCAAGCCCTGATTCGGGGGACCCTGCTCAGCAGGGAGCCTGCTTCTCTCTTTTCTGCTCCCCTGCTGTGTTCTCTCTCTTTCAAATAAATAAATAAAATCTTTAAAAAAAAATTTCTGTATTCTACATGTGGTAGAAGATTTTTTAAAAAAACATTTACTGTAGTAATGAGTAACCAAAATCAAACTAAATGCTTACTTATACTGGTACAGTTAAACCAATTATGGTATGTGTGTATACACACACACACACATACACACACATACATATACATCCTGTGGAATACTATAGAACAAAAAATAAGTTCATATGTACTGATACTAAAATACAAATCATATTGAATAAATACAGAAAGAAATAAAAGAATGGATTGAGTAGAATTACCCTGTAAAAACAAATCAAAAAATTATATAATACAGTATTAGCATATGTCCATATGCAAAAATGGAGAAAATCCTCTAGAAGGCTCACATCAAACCACTAATAGTGCTTACCTCTGGCGAGAATTGTTTGAATTTAACTTCAGCAAGAATGTATTCCTCAATTTTTTGTGGGGAAAAAAAAAAATGACCTACCATGAAATTTAGGGGGAAAAGGACTTTTTTTAGCATGAAAATCTTTATTTTCAGTTATTACCCACCAATAAGAGAAAGTTAGGTTCACAATATTGGCTCTTGACACAATGTGAACTAAAAAGCAAAATTACATCCATCAGATACAACTAATGGACCAACTTTTTGAAGTTCAGACTATCTTGAAAGCTTGCAACATGCCAGTCCTCAGTTTGCTTTAAATGATTAAGCTTATGCATAGAATCAAAGAATAATGTGCTGTGTATCTCTGATATTGACATTTATCCTGATTTACATAACAATATTCATACAAATTTTTTCTCCTAATCCCCTTTACCCACAATATTTTTCAGATGCATATATCATGCTTTTTTTCATCTAAAAGAGGTAGAAACACAGTATAGATGCAAGCTAATCTAGTAATTAATTCTATAGAATTTTGTTCTTGAACTTCGTTAGCTGTAGATTCTATATGCTGGATGCTGTTCTCCAGTGCAGAACAGCATCCAGCACTACCTAGTAAGCTACTAAGTAAGCTTTCAACACTTAATGGTCAATTGAAAAGAATTCTATACTAAAATAAGACTACAGCCATTCTATAATTGCATATGTTCGCATGTGCCAATGTGTCTAAGCTTTTTTCCTAAAGTATGCCGCAGTTTAAAAGACAGAGAAAGCAGACTCCCAAACCTCTACCTTATATTCATCCACAATAATGCTGAGAGCTTCATGACCAGCTTTCCTCATGTCTTCCAATTCTTGTTTGTGTTTTTCCTGAAAAACAAAAACAAAAAAATGAAATCATGGTTTCTTCTTTTATTTACAAAATAAAACCATTGACTCTTGCATCCGTGAATGATTGGATGGTTTGTGGCATACTGATGCTGCTAAAAACAATGAGAAAAAATAAAGTTCTCTTTAAAACCATTAGGGAGGACTGAAGCAATGAAAAACAACAGGAAAACAATAACTGCGAGAGGAAAATCATACTGAGAGGTGAGATAACACAGAACAATGGTGTTATCTCTTGGGGCATATGGAAATTCTGCACCTGGATCAAGAGCCAGGAGGGACTATTTTACTTCAATAAGCTCAGCCCTCTACATATTTTTTATTAGTTCTCCAGTAATATACACATACCAATAGTTTAATACATGACACATACCAAGTTGGAGAACTGCTGGATTAAGGTGACCAATCCCCCATTCTATCTCCTTAGCAAAGGAATAGATGAACTCTTACAGAATGTTAACATTCTACAGAGCCGTTCAAATTTTTCAAACACTCTGTACAGTTTTCAATACAAAAGTACCAAAGCTGACAACAGATGAGATCAAAAACACAGAAAACAGAAAAGACAAAAGGAATAGGCCCATGAATGATTTAGATATTAATTATCAAAAAGTTTAAAATATGTTACGATTCAGGGGCACAGTTGGTTAAGCATCTGACTTTTGGTTTCAACTCAGGTCATGATCTCAGTGTCATGAGATCCAGCCCCAGGTCAGGCTCCACACTCAGTGCTGAGTCAGCTTGGGATTCTCTCTCCATTTCCCTCTCCCTCTGCCCCTCCTGCTCATGTCCCCTCTCTTTCTAAAATAAGTAAATAAATCTTTAAAAAAATATGCATGATTCATATGTTAAAGAAAGTATAGAAGAAATGAAAATGGTAGGATACAGATTTTCATCTGAGAACTGGAATTCATGAGATAGAAATTTTACAGCTAATAAATATGCAGTATTAATAACTCAACAGATGATGTAAACAGTAGATGAACACAGCAGGAAGCAGGATTAGAGAATTAAAAGCAAGTGGGGGGGTAAAAGAGATTAGAGTGAGAAGAGGAATAAAACTATGGGAAATATAAAAAACAAATCTAAAATGACAAATGGGACAGAGTAAAAAGATTAAATAGACATGCAACAAAAGAATCATTTAAAAAATAATCCAAAATAAGACAAAAAATGAAATGTAAATGTAGCAAGATGATAAATAAAATCATGGAGAAAAATGAAAATTTATATCATACATGAATTAGGACATTACATGAGCCTACAGCTATTTCTAAAAAACAAAACATTAAGATATAAATATATCCAAAAACTAAATTTTAGATAAAATAAAAAAATCCTAAGAAAAAGCACAACTTACCAAAATGTTTGAAAGATGAAATTAAAAAATCTTAATAGTCTTTATGTAAGAAAAATTGAATTTACTAATTAAAAAACAAACAACAAATAAAACCACAAGAAAACCTCTGACCAAGGAATTTCTAAGCCTAGATGACTTAACAGGTGATTTTAATAAATTTAAGAAAGAAATAAGAGGAATCTTACACAAACTCTTCCAGAGAATAGGAAATGAGGGGATACTTCCCCACATTATTTTATTAGGACAGCATATCCCTTATACTTAACTCTGCAGAGATATTTAGAAGAATAAAAAATTATGAACCACTCTTTTATAAGTATAGAAACAAATTCTAAACAAAGTATGAGTTAATTGAGTCTAACAATATATAGATAGAATAACCTCTCAATCAAGGATTTACTTTAGGAATATCAGCTTGAGAGAAGTGCTAAACACTGTTTCAGGATTGAATCACAAAAAAATCTTCCAAACAATCTTCCATGAACTCCTTTTCTACCCCTACTTGCTTGCTGGAAGCCAATGCCCAAATGACAACAAAAGCCGGGTTCTGCAGAGGGCACAGCCTCTGCCAGCTTGAAATCCTGCATGATTGCAAGGAATAACTGCATCATCACCTCAATGGACTTTGGGAGAAAATTAAGTCTCAACTATATTTAGGATAAAAGATAATAATAATTTTTGTCCATTTACTGATTCCACTTGCTCATTTATCATCTGTCCTTAGTTATAGTACCTTACTGATTTGACAGGTTCTATTTCATTATTAATATCAAATTTCCCTTCCTGGGATATCCCTTTATATACCTTAATGTGGCTAAATCACTATTTCCCAAAATTGCCACAATATTTAAAAAAAATCACCAAGGGCACTTGTTATAAATATGGATTTTTGTTGGTGTAATTATCAATCTACGGCTCATGGCAGCAATCCTTCTGGAGTCACTTTTCCATTTCTTTGAGAGTAGTTTCCGTAAAAACTAAATAACATAACAGTCCAATTACCTAGTTATTCAAGTTATGTACTCTATTACACTAAAAACAAGGGAACAAAGAAGGGCATCACTAACAACTCATCATTTGGGATCTCCCATTCATGTCAGGTTTCATCACCAAAAAATTGAGACTTTCATAAAAGAACCTATGGAGAGCAAAAAGCATTAATCCATGTGCTAAAAGTACTAACATAGTTTTTCTCTTACTTTTCAAGATTAAAAAACATGTAAATAGAAATAGATATTCTGACATCTCCTTTCCACATCATAGTGGATCATCTCACACAGTTCTTGGAATGCATATGTTTGTTTCACTTTCAGGCCAGTGATATAGAAGCAGCTCACATAAAATAGGCAAATATGGTAAAACTGTGGACATTAACAACATACTTTAACATATTAAACCTCAGACAAACCCAGAAGGAAATACCTTGAACTTAACTAAAACCAGCATTTTCCAAACTTAACTAATCAAATACTAATTTACTTTTTTTCTCTCTTAACAATACCTATTATTAACTAATCTCTTCAGTTTAGAATTGAGAAAAACTGGGAACCAAAAAGGTTGAAAAGCTATTTAGAATTAATTAGTCTGAGAAAAAAATTAACCTAGATCCATTAAGTAAAACTCAGAATGTATTCTACTTTCATCTAATTAATTACAAATTAGAGATGAATATGAATCATTGCAATATCAAGTTTGATAATTCAGTAACTATAGTCCTGAACAAGGACATAAGTCAAAAAAGTATTGGTGTGCTATTAAAAAAGCACAGAGTACAATGTACTAAGCAATGAACATAAAAGGCATTTTTTTAGAGACATTTCATAAGTAATCGAAATGCTCTATGACACATTTTAACTGACAATGAACATTTTATAAATGGCTATATCTTCTAGAGAGAAGGAATATTAATTCAGTGCTTTGCATAGTATCTGAAAACATATCAGCTATTAGCAAATATGCTGGATTATGCTGAAATTCTCAGTACTGACATAATGGATTTCTATAATCATTCTAGATATCTGTTATCTAGATATCTAGATATCTAGATAAATTCAAAGATAAATTTTGACTGTTATATTTAATATGTACTTCATAAATTTTTAAAAATGATATAGTCAGTAATATTCATCATAATTCAAGGTAGAAAAGACCCTCCAAGTACTATGAAATTTACAGTCGCCAACCACCTAAAATTCTCCCTGATGCTATTATTTAATATCAAATGTTCTCAGTAAACATTATATTTAATTTACACTGTTACTATGTGCCAGACTGCTAGGCTCTGGGGATAAAGTGATAATTAAAATATAATATTTACCTTATATTAAAATATAATATTTATATTTTATATATTATAAAATATATAAATATTCTATTTATATATTGTTATATAATATATTTATATATATAATATAATATTTATATTTTAATTACGTAATATTTATCTTATATTAAAATATAATAGTTACCTTCAGTCTGGTAACATATAAGATTTAGTAACCAGTGATACATTAATCCAAAGCCAGATAAAGAAAATATAAGAAAAGTATAAAGCAATGAGCCCTATAAATATAGATGTAATACTCTTTAATAAAATAGCAACAAACAGAATCCAGTAGCATTTTAAAAGGATTATCCACTAAGGACAAAGTGGAATTTATCTCAGGAATGCCAAGGTGGTTCAAAACACATACATCAATCCATTTAATACACCATTTTAAAACAAAAAAGGAAAAATAATAAACCCACATGACCATCTCAGTATGGAGAAAAACAATGATAAGATCAAACATATTCTTGATAAAAAAAAATACTCAATAGAGGCACCTGGGTGGCTCAGTCAGTTAAGCCTTTGGCTCAGATCATGATCCCAAGGCCCTGAGATCAAGCCCCACCTCGGGCTCCTTACTCAGTGGGAAGACTACTTCTCCCTCTCTCACTCCTCCTGCTTGTCTTCCCTCTCTCGCTATATCTCTCTCCATCAAATAAATAAAAATCTTAAAAAAAAATACTCAATAAACTAAAAATAGAAAGCAACAACTTCAACCTGAAAAGGGGCATCTGTGCTAACATCAAATTATTGGCAAGAGACTAAAACTTTAACATCAGAAACAGGACAAGAATGTATACCCTCCGGACATTTTTACTTAACATTGTACTGAAGGTCTAGCAAAGGCATAAGGCAAGAAAAATTTTAAAAAGGCATCTTAAGAAATTACTAGATTACAAATGAGGAAGTGAAACTATCCCTATTTGCAGATGTGATTTTATATATACTGGAAATAATTATTAGATTCAATAAAAAACACACTATTAGATCTAATAAACAAGTTCAGCAAAGTTATAAGATACAAGGTCAACACACAAAAATCATATTTATTTTTAGACACTTGTAGTGAACAATCCAAACACGAAATCGGGGAAAAAATTCCACTTGCAATAGAATGAAAAAAAAAATACTTAGGAATAAATTTTACCAAAGAAATATAAAGCTTTTACACTAAAAACTGTATAAAAACTATAGAATCTTAATAAATGGAAAGATATCCTGTGTTACTAGAATGGAAGATTTAATGTGTTAAGTGTGACTAATCCCCAAATTCATCTATAGATTCAGTATAATCTCTATCGAGATTTTAGTAGCTTTATTTTGCAGAAAGAGACAAGCTGATCCCAAAATTCACATAGATTGCAAGGGATGGGGCACGTGGGTAGCTCAGTTGGTTAAGCATCCAACTCTTGATCTCAGCCCAGGTCTTGATTGCAGGGTCCTAAGTTCATGTTCAAGTCCCACATTGGGCTCCATGCGTAGCCCATATTTTATGGGAAAAAAATAAAAGGCACAAGAATTGCAAGGGATTATGAATAGTTAAAACAATTTTGAAAAAGATGATGAAATTTGCAGGATTGATATTTTCTAATTACAAAATTTAGCACAAAGCTACAGTGACCAAACATTGTGGTACTGGCATAAAGACAGAGACTGATTTCAGTGGAAAATAGAAATGAGAGTTGCAAAATTTATGTCCTTTATGTCCATAATCAATTGATTTTTTACAAAGTGACAAGACAATTCAATAGCAAAGAAATAATCTTATCAACAAATGACGGTGGGGCAACTGAATACACATACAAAAGAATAAATCTGGAAACCCCACCTTGCATGATATATAAAAATTAACTAGAAATGGAATACCTAAATATAAATGCTAAAATTATCAAGCTCTTAAAGGAAAAATAGATGCATATCTTTGTAATCTTGGATTAGGCAACCGTTTCTGAAAATATGATATATGGCAGAAGCACAAGTAAGCAAGAAAAAAAAAAGTGAATTAGATTTCACCAAAACTTAAAACTTCTGTGAATCAAAGGACATGAATAAGAAGGTAAAATGGCAACACACTCAATATTTGCAAATAATATATCTGATAAAGGTCTAGTATCCAGATTATATGTAATAAGTAAGTCTCATAACTCAGCAACAAAAAGATAAGTCAAATTTTAAGATGGGCAATGAACTTAAATATTTCTCCAAAGACACAGATGCCCAACATCATTAGCTATTATGGAGATTCAAGATGAAATTACTCACATTCACTAGGATAACTATAATAGCGAAGAAAATTAAGTGTTAGTAAGGAGGTGAAGAAATTGAAACCAACACATATGGCTGGTAGGGATTTAAAATGGTGCATCCATTTTGCAAAACAATATGGCAGTTCCTCAAAAAAATTAAATAAAGAGTTACCAAATGTCCCAGAAATTGCACTCCTATCTATATACCCAATGGCATAGATAAAATGTACATTCACATGAAAACTTGTACACAAATGTTCACTATCAGCATAATTAATAATAACCAAAAAGAAGAAACAATGCAAACATCATGTAATGAGCTGGATAAACTATAGCATTATCCATACAATGGAATATTAGTCATCCACAAAAGGAATGAAGTACTGACACTTAGGACAAACATGTCTAAAACTTGAAAACATTATGCTGTATGGAAATATCCAAACACAAAAGGCTATATATTGCATGATTCCATTTTATATGAAATGTCTAAAACAGGCAAATGCAGAGACAGGAAGTAGATTAGCAGTTGCCAGATGCTGGAGGAGAGGGAGATGAGGAGTAACTGCTTAATGCATATGGGGTTTCTTCTTGAGGTGAGAAAAAAATGCCTGGCATTGGATAGGTATTAGTGACTCTTCACCAATATTGTGAATATACTAAAAACCACTAGATTACATACTTTAAAATGGTTTCAATGGTGAATTTTATGCTATGTGAATTTTATCTCAATACAAAAAAAAATTGCAAGAAAAAAATAGTATGTTTATGTCATTTTAATTTCTAAGCTGAAGGGTGGGTTTTTTTTTTTCTTTTTAAGATTTTGTTTATTTATTTGACAGAGAGATAGATCACAAGTAGGCAGAGAGGCAGGCAGAGAGAGAGAGGAGGAAACAGGCTCCCCGCTGAGCAGAGAGCCCAATGCAGGGCTCGATCCCAGGACCCTGAGATCATGACCTGAGCCGAAGGCAGAGGTTTTAACCCACTGAGCCACCCAGGCGCCCCTAAGCTGAAGGGTGTTTTATTTCTTCTTTCATTTTGAATTCATTTCTAATTTGGTTTCTTTTCTATCAGAGAATCCTGGTTTATTATTTTTTCACTTAGAATTCATTGAAGTGTCTGGAAGAGTCCTCATAAAAGAACCATGAGAATCACATTCTCTAAGGTTTTTTTTTTTTTTTTTTTTTTGGTTTTTGTTTTTGTTTTTGTTTTTATTTATTTATTTATTTGACAGAGAGAGAGATCACAGTAGACAGAGAGGTAGGCAGAGAGAGAGAGAGGGAAGCAGGCTCCCCACTGAGCAGAGAGCCCGATGCGGGACTCGATCCCAGGACCCTGAGATCATGACCTGAGCCGAAGGCAGCGGCTTAACCCACTGAGCCACCCAGGCGCCCACATTCTCTAAGTTTTTGAATGCAGAGAACTATGTGCAGCTTTTAAAATTGAAAGTCAGAAACACTTGGGCAGCTCAGTCAGTTAAGGGTGTGCCTTAGTCTCAGGTCATGATCCCAGGGTCCTGGGATGGAGTCCCACATTAGGCTCCTTGCTCAGATGGGAGCCTGCTTCTCCCTCTTCCTGCCACTCCCCCTGCTTGTGTATGCCCGATCGCACTCCCTCTCTGACAAATAAACAAAATCTTTGAAATTGAAAATAGTAGTATATAAATCCTGAATTCACATCTTTTCCTTGAGCATCTTAATTGTGTTACGTTATTCTTTGGCATAAAGTGTGTTTTCTAAAAGTCTGATGTGGATCTAATCTTCTTTGCCTTGTATCTTGGTTGTCTATAATTTATTTCTGAAATTGGGTCACTTTTGAGAGTGAAAGGGGTTACCATTTATAATCACAATAGGGAAATAGGCATAAATATAGACTCTCCTCGGCAAACTAACAAGCCAAGTGATTATAGAGTTCTGCAATGTTTTGAGTGTTACTTTCTTTGAAGCCACTAGAATATATCCCTAATGGACTGTTTGGGGTCTGTTTTCCCAGGTATACATATATACTTAAATAAGATCCTACCCTTCTATTTTCTGAAAGTTTGATGAATTTTGTTTTTTCATATAGATGTTTCAGCTCTATAGTATTGTCAAGAATTCTATTTAGACATACACTGGGTCAGTTTTGCTTATTTCCTATAATTATTCCTTTCTCTCAAATCCTTTCTTCATGTATTTGATGTTTTTCATTTTTCATTTTGCCATCCTTTATTTTTCATTCTTTCTACAGCACTATGTTCTGTCTGCTCTTCTTTTGAGCTTAGCCCTCATTTGGGGAGTTTTTTTCTTTTATTTTACTTCTAATTCTTTTTTGTGTCTGTCATCCCCCCTCTTCTTGTTTAACTGTGATCTTTTCTCATTTTGAACCATTTTATTTCTGATTTATGCTAGTCTTCAAATGCTTCTATCTTTGTACACAGTTCCACCACAATCCTCTTCTCCTACCCATGTTCCAAGCTACTTTCAGGAACCAGCTTTCTCTGAGCCCCTTCTATACCAGTACATTCTTCTTCCTTCAATGCGTTGTGCTGCTCCTTACGATTTCCCTATCATGCATCTCTGTACTTTAAGAAGGGTACTTTCACCAGGTATTTATTTCTAAGAGAAATGGGGGCTCAGAGCATTCTGCCAGTTTCAGCTGCTGGACTCTGATATGTCTTCCAAGTCCTCTCTCTGTTGGCAATTGTTCTTACAATTGTTGGCAGCAATCTAAGTCTGGATCACTAAGTGCTCAGGACCACCTGAAGTCCCCTATGTCCCCCGCCATTACTCCAGCACAGATGTGATAGACACATATATCTCATTGTTGTCAATAGTTCTGCTCCGTCGGCTTGTGCTCTAGAGTTCATTTAAATAACTGTCATCTACTTTTTTGTTATTGAATATAGTGTTTATGACTTCTTTTCTTTTAACTATCTTAGTCTAATTTTGTAAGAAAATCTGAGAAGATCCCAAAACTCTGCAGCCTCTGCTTCTGCCATCATCATGCCAAATCCACCCTTTCCTTCTTGGAATATTTTGTTTACATGGTTCTCTTCCTATCTGTTCCTTCTCAGTCTGTTCTGTTGGCTCCTTCTCACTGACCCAACTTTGGGATGTGGAAGTTTCCTGGGAATCAGATCTCTTTTACTTCTTCAACCTCTCTCTAATTAACCCTATTACCTTAAATATTATCTATGTACAGTGCCTTAATTTATATCTCTTATCTTGCCATGGCTGATCCCCAGATTTACATAACTAGCTACCTATTAAGGTTTTATATGGATAATTGAAAGGATCCATATAAAGTTCAACTTGGGAAGGAGAAATTTTACTTCCGTTGAATACACGTATCTCAAATGTTACCTCATATATAATGTCAGCTCGAAAAATAAGGACTAAATAAAGAAGAGAGAAAGTGGACAGGATTTGAAGGCCAAATATAATTGGAAAGTGAAAAAGGTATTTCATTCCTCATCAAAGACAGAGAGTTATTTAACATCATAATAAGTATATTAAAAAAGTATTTAAAACCTGGTCTTCAAAAAGAAGGTTATTATTAGGTTGACATACATATCTACTGAGGGAATGAATGAGATTATAATCAACGTTATTTTCTGATACAAGCTCAGCTTATAAATTAGCAAATATTTTTGGACATTTTTTTAATCTATTGAATGAAAGAGTTGGGTTTAATCATTTTCTAAAAAAATACCCTTCCAATTTTCTTCATGCTATTCTGTGATATGGTAGGCTGAAACTAGATCAACCAACCTCTCTTTGCTTACTTCAGGGCTACTGACCATAATCATACAACCACACTTAACACACAAGGCTGTCCAGTTATCAAAAGAAAACACAAGAATAACCAGACAGTCCTACATGGCCTGAAATTTTTATTTCAAGAATACAGAGCCAGAAATTTACAACCTATCTTCAAAAAAGTCAAAACCAAATTTGACCACAGTGATAACTTTCTTTCAAAATGTCAAGCCCAAAACCATCATTAGAAAGGGAAGATTCAGGAAAATACCTTCACCTTAAATAAAATTACAGACTTTTTCATTAAACAAGAAGAGATTTGAAAGGTAAACCATCCCATTGTATTCATTTTATAAATGAGGAAACTGAGGTATAGAGAGGTCAGGAAGTGTGGTCAAGGTCACTGAGTTCAGTAAGGGTGGGGTGAAGCCTGAATCAGATCTGCTGACAGCCAGCCCAACGTTTACAGAAAAATATCCCATCAAAGACTGAACTCACTTGAGTATATTCCCAACTCTTCATCAACAGATTTGTTTTCTATACAAAACTCAACAATGCATAGACTCATATGTCTTAAGTTATGCCTTCTGATGAAAGTAAGACACTAACTGGTCACTCTTAGTAAAACCTGACATAGTCATTCACCAATTTATTACTGCCAACCAGAAATTTTGGTCTGACAAAAGAGATGTAAAGTCATGCTTTTCGAAGGTTATCAGAAGTCCATTCCAACAACTGTCCACTGCCCATAATCATTCCAGTACTAACTCCTTGACAAAATTATTAACTCCTCATGGGTCTAATACCCTTAACATGCCTGGACATGACTAGTATTGAAAAATTATTTGTTGAATACATACGTATTGTAAATAGGAACCACACAATAGAATTAGCTCAACAAATAGAAGTAGCTCACAAAAAGGGAAATTAGCAATTTTTAAAAGTAATCATCATTGGTATATTGATAATAAAACTCAGTGCAGATATCTGAATCAAGATTTATACAATTTTTTAAAAACTAAGCTTATGGGGTGCCTGGGTGGCTCAGTGGGTTAAAGCCTCTGCCTTCGGCTCAGGTCATGATCCCAGGGTCCTGGGATGGAGCCCCACATCGGGCTCTCTGCTCAGCAGGGAGCCTGCTTCCTCCTCTCTCTCTGCCTGCCTCTCTGCCTACTTGTGATCTCTGTCAAATAAATAAATAAAATCTTTAAAAAAAAATAAATAAAGACTAAACTTATGACACAAACTGATAAACATTTCTCAATTCGCATCATATTATTGTTGGCCATTAATAAACCAAGTACAACCCATATTAATCACAACTAGCAAATCAATCCATGCATAGTAACAGGATCCTGTGCCAGGTTGATGGTTAAAAGCCAGTATTTGATTGATGTACCTGGAATGAAGTACAAGAGAAGAAGAGAGTGGAAGGAAAGGAGGGAGGGAGGGAATGAACTTCAAAGATCAATTAACCACTATATTCCACCTATTAGAAAGCAGTTGCTTCTCACCTTCTAAATTCTTTGGCCAAAGTCTATAATTAGACTGAACATGTCTGATTGAGAAAGGTTTCCAATATAGGCTTCACCACTTCCTCTGAAGCCACAAGATTACATCCCTTTCACAACAATTAATCAACTACATTGGATAAGGCAGCCATAAACACTTCCAGATATTCCAAAAGGAAATTTACAGGGCAAGAAACCAAAATAAAGATAAAGGGATAACAACCAACCAATGCATTGAAAGGGTTTTGACTGAGAATGGTATCACCCACCCCCCACTACCAATACACCAAAATCTGTAGACTCCCAACACATTAAAGTGGCCTAACTGTAAATGTCAGAGAAGCACAAATAAGAACAGGTTATTCTATAAGCATCGACCTTGTCAAAACAGAACAAAAATAACAAAACACCACCTCTCCATATCTCACTAATCCCACATCTGTCAGATGCAACAAGCTTAGCTGGTTTCTAAAAGAAAATTGGTTTCTCCGGCATGACGTAGCATTGTGTGACAATAAGTCTTTCCCATTGAATAAATGTTTAATCTCTTATCTCCACATTCCATCTCATTTCTTAGCCCCTCTATACAATAAGTAACAAATAAAACATGACAAAATCCTTCAAAATCATACCAAGTCAGTGTCACAGATTAATTCAAATATGTAACCAAATATAAAATAGGAGAAAAAAAAAACACAATCTTGTAAGACTCAATCTACAGGTATAAAGTAATATTACATATGGAAATAGAGCACTTTTGCCAGAGCAAGCAGTACCCAGTACTAAAACAGACCTTGGCTAAAGAGATCCAAAATTTTTCAAAGGATTAATTTTCATCTCTGGCCTTACCCATTAATGGCTACCTTAACACACTGCATGGATTTCATCAGCTCTGCTGAATCCTCTCAGTCAAAAATGAGATAACAAAAACTCATTCTGGAAGTTTCCTAACAACAGTGATGAAGGTATGCAAAGAGTCCCACACTTTATTCATACTAGCACCGATGTAATTAACTTTTCTATATGCTAACTTAGGAAACCATAGTTAATAATGTTACATGCATGTCTAAACCAAAACTTCAAGGAAAGGAATTAGTAGTAAACAAATAAGGAATAAACAAGCAGGTGACATATAATTCATCACACTAAAGTGAAAACAATGACTCAAGTGAAATTCATAAATGTATAAAGGGGATGATATGTTTACAGCAGTGCCATCATTATTATCATTATCATTTCCCCATTAGCACAACATCTCCTCTACCAACTATAATCTGTTAAAGAATAAGGGCCAAATTCTGCGCAGCCTGAGAATACGGCCTCCTGAATAAGTCTGGCTAAATTCCTGGCTAATTTGTTGATTGGACTGGCCCTGTTCCAACTGCTACTTCAATTGTCACCTTATTATTTGCTTCAGTAGGAAAGGCATAAACTCCACTCTGCACCAGATTTAAAAGAAATTACTATTTCTCATCAACTTTGTTGAAGTCTTCAAAGGCAAAGAGCTTTGAGAAGCAGATGACCAAAACGAACTCAAGCCAAGCAGGGAGAAAAAGATGGGACATAGAATGGAGGGGGAAGAAAGATAAAGGAAAAGAGGAAGGAAGAATGGATGGAGAAAGGGGCAGGTAGACAAACACATAGTTTGCAGTCATAAAATGGGCTGCACCTACTTGTACCAGGTACCACACAGGTACTTTAAGGTTCCTTACTTTGAAAGTCCTAAAGAAAAATTTTTAGCCAGCTGAGTTAAAAAGACTTGTGTCTTATATATACGATAAATTTATAAACATCACATTCATCGATAAGAATGTGAACCTCTCTAAAATCCCTTTAATTTCCTTATGACTTTTTCCATTTTAAGCCTACTTTCCAAAGTCTGACTGTATTTAAATTCTAGTAAAAAAAAAAAAAAAAGGCCCTTCTAGTAACATAGCTTCTCAAATATTTAATAGTTTCATCAAGAAAAGAAAAATAGGGGCACCTGGGTGGCTCAGTGGGTTAAGCTTCTTCTGTGTTTGGCTTGGGTCATGATCTCAGGGTCCTGGGATCAAGTCCCACATCGGGCTCTCTGCTCAGCGGGGAGCCTGCTTCCCTCTCTCTCTCTGCCTGCCTCTCTGTCTACTTGTGATCTCTGTCAAATAAATAAATAAAATCTTCAAAACAAAAAAAAAGAAAGAAAAGAAAAACAGCTTAACGAGAAACATCATTTTATATGTTTTGGTCGTTTGTCTTTATATTCTGTCTTTATATGTTTATTATCCAAAGTATTAAAATCTGCCATCACATTTTTGAATATCCTGAAATTCATCTTTGGTGCTTATGGTCAGTTGAAGATTATGTTCAATTCCTAATCCCTGATATCTGAGAATGTAATATTTTTTGGAAATAGCATATTCACAAAGATTTATTAGGCATCACAAGATCAGATCATCTCTGATTTTAGAGTGAGCCCTAAGTAGTAAGATTAGTTTCCTTGTAAGAGAAAGGAGAGCGAGGTTGAGACACAGGGATACAGCAGAGAAGGCTATGGGAGGAGGTGGCAGAAAACAAGCCAAAGGTCAGCAGTGCCGGCAGAAGCAAGAAGAGACAGAGGAAGATTCTCCCCCAGCACCTCTGGAGGAAGCACAGCCCTAAGAGAATAAATCTCTGCTGTTCTAGGTCACTAAGTTTGTGGAACTTTGTTAAGCTGCTTTAGGAAACTAATTTTTGGTGCCAAGAATAGGGATCTACTCAAGCAAATACTAAAAATGTGGAAGTAGCTTAGGAATTGGATAGTGGATAGAGGCAGGAAGATTTTTACAGTGCAACGTAAGAACCACCTAACTTGTTTTGAGGAGGTGGCTGGTAGAAATATGGATATGAACTGTGATAGTGGTAAGGGCTCAGGAGGAAGTGTAGAAAAAGTTACCAGTTTAGAAAACACAGATCATCATAAACAGCATCTTGGTAGAAATATGAATGCTAAAATGCTTCCAGTGATGTCTCAGAAGAAAATGAGATATGTGGTACCAGAAAAAATACCTATCAAAGATAGGTGATCTTTGTTATAAAGTGACAGAAAACCTGACTGCATGGTGTTCTATTATTGGGTGGAAAGTAAAACTTCCATATTTTTTTTTAAACATTTTATTTATTTATTTGACAGAGAGAGGTCACAAGTAGGCAGAGAGGCAGGCAGAGAGAGAGAGAGGAGGAAGCAGGCTCCCTGCTGAACAGAGAGCCCGATGTGGGACTTGATCCCAGGACCCTGAGATCATGAACTGAGCCGAAGGCAGCGGCTTAACCCACTGAGCCACCCAGGCACCCGTAAAACTTCCATATTTAACTGAGGAGATTTCTACGCAAAGTGTTGAAGGTGTTGCCTGGTTTCTGCTTGCTGCACATGATGAAATGCAAGAGGAAAGAGATTAATTGAGAAAGGATATGTTAAGCAAAAACACTTGATAATTTGGGACGTTCTCAGTCTACCCAAACTACAAACGATGCTAGAATTAGAAAATCCACACATATGAAACTGCTCTAAATGAAGGCCAAAATGGTGTGACTGGACAATGTTTGCTCAAGAGATAACATATGTGAGTCATGAACCCAATCAAACACCTGCACAGAAGACAGAAAAAGAAATAGGATTGTGCAGAAAGATCTGTGGAAACCCACTTGTCTAATGGCATAAATCCCCTCACCTTACACAGAAGATCCATGAGGTTTTTAAGAATGTTTTACCAGCAGAATAACAGCAAGCCTGGACTGAGATCACCCCTACACAATTACAGTAGAGGAATAAAAGGCAATTCTCTGGAGAGGGCAATACAGAAGGTATCTAAACCAGGAACACCAGGAACACATGACGGTAAAACCACCACGAAAAGGAGAATTAGTGAAAGTTCACATATTAAGTATGAAGCCCCCAAATCTTCCCCTATGTCATTGGATTATCCTCACAGGGTAGGAGACTAAATGGGTCTTCTATACAAACTGTAATAAAATCTATAAGAAAAGATAGGATCAACTATATAAGTTGTGGACCCTAGCATGAAATATAAATTTAGAACACTTGTTCAAAAATTAAGAACTTCAAGGGGCGCCTGGGTGGCTCAGTGGGTTAAGCTTCTGCCTTCAGCTCAGGTCATGATCGCAAGGTCCTGGGATCGAGCCCCACATCAGGCTCTCTGCTCAGTGGGGAGCCTGCTTTTCCCCCTTTCTCTCTGCCTCCCTCTCTGTCTACTTGTGAGCTCTGTCAAATAAATAAATAAAATCCTAAAAAAAAAAATTAAGAATTTCAAGATGGCAATAGGCATATTGCTAAACTAAGCATGGTACTCCCTGAAATCAAATGGGCCCTGTGCAAATGCACAAGTTGCATGCTCCTGAGGCCAACCCTGATTAAAAATACTGACAATGAAAAAGTGGTGACAGTCAACAGCCTTGTCAGAAAACCCTAGTGAAGCCTTCTCTACAAGCCCATTCACCAGCACAGAACTTCCAGCCAACCTTTTGTACCCCACTCTTGGGATAGCTATGGATCAGTCATTTAATGAAAGACTCTTTAAAAAGACCAGAACACAGCAACAGAAAAGAAAAAAAAAAATCTTGGAAGAAACGTTATATAAGAGTAAAAAAATAGGGCGCCTGGGTGGCTCAGTGGGTTAAATCCTCTGCCTTCGGCTCAGGTCATGATCCCAGGGTCCTGGGATGGAGCCCCGCATCAGGCTCTCTGCTCAGCAGGGAGCCTGCTTCCTCCTCTCTCTCTGCCTGTTTCTCTGCCTACTTGTGATCTCTGTCTGTAAAATAAATAAATAAAATCTTTAAAAAAAAAAAGAGTAAAAAAATAGTAACATTGACATCCTCAAATAAGATCTAGCATCTATAAAATAAGTACCAAATGCTATTAAAAAAAAAAAATAAGAAGACTCAAGGAACAAACAAAAGAACTTTGGGAATTCATACAACATGTATGAGAATTTATACAACATGTATAAAAACATCAGCAGAAGACTTGGGAAATAAAGAGGAGAAAAATAAAGGGAGGGAAATACAATAAGACAATCCAGTAGATCCAGGACCCAAATAATAGGTATTACAGAGAAGAGATAATAGATACTGTTACCCAAATAACAGAGAAGTTATCAAAAGTAAAACAAGGAAAGGAATTCCCCAGATCTAAACATTATAAACCAAGGTATGGCTAGAGTTCTTCCACAATGGACAAATGTGGGCTAGGAACTTTATCTCTAGCACTAGTGCATACCTCCAGGAAAAACACAACTAGAAAAAAATCAAAAGAAAAAAACAACAAAACCACAACTAGATCACCCACACAGCTTAATATTTACAATATTGGTTTGAAGAAAGTAAGGAAATTTCCAAACGGAAAAACTTTTTAAAAAAAAGTAAAAAATTTTTATACGAGAAGCATTCTTTTTTTTCTTTTAAAGATTTTATTTATCTCTCAGGGAGAGAGAAAGCACAGCAGGGGGAACAGCAGCCTGCCCCCTGAGCAAAGAGCCCAATGTGGGACTTGATCATGACCTGAGCTGAAGGCAAATGCTCAACCTACTGAGTCACCCAGGTGTCCCAATGGTAAGCATTCCTAAAAGTCAAACTTGTCTCAAAGACAAAGGTCGTTATATAGTATTTTCAATCCGAATGGTAAGTCCTGGGATAGCACCAAATAAAAATAACTAGTTATTAGGCAATTAGTAGAAATAGAGACCCTGAAAGTGTGCCAGTATAGTGCCAAGACAGTTCAAAAGAAGCTAGCATAAAACACCTGCAAAAGATGGAATTCTCAATTAAGGACCAGGAATTCAATTACTTGAGATCAAACATATATGGGTTCACAATAAAAATTAATAGAACAATTACAAGAAAATACTTATAATGAGTAAGAATACACAAAAAAAACAATATTTACTTAAAGATAAACAAAAAGTTGATTAAGAAGGGACAACCAGGGCGCCTGGGTGGCTCAGTGGGTTAAGCCTCTGCCTTTGGCTCGGGTTATGATCTCGGGGTCCTGGGATCAAGCCCTGCATTGGGCTCTCTGCTCCACAGGGAGCCTGCTTCCCCCTCTCTCTCTGCCTGCTGCTCTGCCTACTTGTGATCTCTCTCCCTCTGTCAAATAAATAAATAAAATCTTTAAATATTTAAAAAAATTTTTTTAAATATTTTTAAAAAAATAAAGTCTATAAAAAATTAAATAAATAAAAAGGGACAATCAGTTATGTGATTTAAGTATCAATGGACATTTACATAAACATTATACTGTAAACACTGAATACTGATATAACCAAATTTATAATATAACTATATTGAAAGAATGAAGAGAATCTAAGTATATATTGGCCACAGAATTTACAACATTCAAAAAACCAAGAAGGGGGCGCCTGGGTGGCTCAGTGGGTTAAAGCCTCTGCCTTCGGCTCAGGTCATGATCCCCTGGGATCAAGCCCCACATTGGGCTCTCTGCTTGGCGGAGAGCCTGCTTCCTCCTCTCTCTCTGCCTGCCTCTCTGCCTACTTGTGATCTCTGTCAAATAAATAAATAAACAAAATCTTTTAAAATAAATAAATAAATAAATATAAAATAGAATAAAATAAATAAATAAAAAACCAAGAAGTAGCAATGTTTCAAGAGTGTTATTTAGAAATATGGGCATAAATACTAATCAACACGTTGAAGTGGTTGCTGTTGGTAGGGGGGGGTTGCAGAAAAGTGGCAGGTGCAAGGAAAGCAACCTATAAATGTTGTTTTCATCATAAGATGTTTAGAATTACAGGACTGTTTAAACTAGATTTATAATTTTAATAGGACTTTTTAGGATGGAAGCATTACCTATGTTAGATCTCATACTCTGCAACAGCTGTGGAAGGTAAATGAATAAATAACCATAAACCCTAGACTTTCCATCTTGAGTAACAATGTCTAAATGCACAAAGGTACACGTACAAGGGGACTGAAATAAAAGGTCTGAAACCACTTAAATGTTTACGATGGGAACTTGTTACATAAATGATAGTACATCTATTCAATAGATTATGTATCTTTTCTCCATAGCAGCCAAAGTGATTTGATTTTTTTTTTTTTTAAATTAGAGCCAATCACGGTTTTGTTCGAAAACAGCTTCCCATGAAAATGAGAGTAAAATCCAGAGGTATTACCTTAGCCTGCAAGGCCTTATATAATCTGGCACTGCGGTATCTTTCTAATCTTATTTGCTATGATTATCCTTTCCAGAAATCCAACCTCCTTGCTCTAAAAACACATGAAATACAATCCTACCTCTTTCCATGGTTTCCTCTGCGTGCCCCACCTCCCACATACATCCAAGATCCATAAAGCTTATACCTTTCTTTCCAAAAAGTCTCTGGTGAGAGAGACTTTCAATTACTACTTTATCACACCTATCATTTTTCAGCTCCTTTATTCTGTGTTATTTTTCTTCAATAGCAACTATTATGGCCTGACAAACTACAAATTTATCTATCCCAGGTCTGTACCCCCTCTAAAAGGCAGCCTCTGTATATTCAAGACTTTCCTGGGTTCAGAGCTTTCTCTCCAACAATGTCTTGTGAGCTTTTACTAACTATTTATTAAGCATTCATCTAGTGATTAATCTAGGAAAAATGTTCAGAATAAAAAAAATAGTTAATTTTCATGACATAAAAAAGTTATCTATAGAAGTCTGCAAGAAATACTACAGTCCTAAAAGGAAAATATTCAAAATATGGAAGCAACAGGTAAATAACAAACAAAAAAAGTACCAGATGAAAGTTTTTTAAGTCCCACACAATGTATAATTTTTAAAAACTGAAATTTAAAGGTGATACTATTTTTGAACTTCAAATAACAAAACTTTTTAAATATAATTTAAGTTGACCAATAAGGGAAGTATGAGCCAAACACTGATGATTTAACTTGGCCCAAGCTTTCATGAGACCAATTTAACTCTATGTTTATAATTTTATCCTCTAATCCAGTAACTCCTCTTCTAATAACACACACAAAAAAGAAAATCATAAATCAGGGCACCTGGGTGGCTCAATTAAGTGGTCAACTCTTGATTTTGGCTCAGGTTATGATCTCAAGGTCCTAGGATGGAGCCCTGCGTTGAGCTTTGCACTCAGTGGGGAGTCTGCTGGAGGAATTCTTGCTCTTTCTTCCTCTGTCCCTCCCCCACTTGCTCTCTAAATAAACAAATAAATAAATCTTTTTAAAAATCATAAATCAAGATACTCTGGAATAGCATGATTTTAAAATAGGAATGAGGGCGCCTGGGTGGCTCAGTGGGTTAAGCCGCTGCCTTCGGCTCAGGTCATGATCTCAGGGTCCTGGGATCGAGTTCCGCATCGGGCTCTCTGCTCAGCAGGGAGCCTGCTTCCCTTCCTCTCTCTCTACCTGCCTCTCCGTCTACTTGTGATTTCTCTCTGTCAAATACATAAATAAAAAATCTTTAAAAAAAATAATAATAATATATTCTTTAAAAAAAAATAAAAAAATAAAAATAAATAAAATAGGAATAAAAATAAAAATAATAATCTAAATATACCAGACAATTTTCAAAACTTATGGCTCATTCCTATAATGGAATATTATGGAGTTATACCTCTAAAGAATTCATAACATGGGAAATGTTTAAGCTATGTTGGATAAATAACAGCACACAAATTGGATGAATTTGACCACATTTAAAATATTCATTAAAAAGAAAATCATCAAATGCATTGTTATTTAGTGGAAGTATTATGGATAATTTTATAATTTTTGGCATGAAAGACATTTACCTCCAAGGAACAGGGATTTCTTCAAAATTATGCCAAAAATTGAAAGAATGATAGTAAAAGTGACCATTTTAAATCAGGGACAATTGGCATGGAAAAGCTACTTGATACTGAGGCTTTAATAAACATTCAGTAACTTGAACCAACAATGATGCTGGAAAAGTATTTTGCCTATTAACCAGATAAAACACAGCACTAGTAAAAGGTTTTTTACAGAAGAATAATAAATACATTGTAAATATGGAAAATACCTTCTTCGGTTATAAAAAAAAAATGGAAATTTACATTTAATGATCCATATAATATATAAATTTTAAAAAGTTATCACATTTTACTTTAGAAATAAAAATATCCCATAGAGCATTCTGGCAAGAACTAGTTTCTTCTTTTTCTTCTTTAAGGTGATTCGACAATGAATTTATCTATGGCCGCAAAAGTGAATGAATGACAGACATCCCTATTCTCCTCTCTACATTTATGTTTGCAATCATTCCCAAAATGTTTCTTCATTTTCCAAGAATAAAAAATATTATGCATGCTAGAAATAACAATTTATTAGAATTTGAACAAAACCCTTCAAGCTCTAGAAAATAAATTAGTCACCAATGGACTAAGCCTAATCCTGCCAAATGTTAGCCTAAAATAAAATTGTGAAGTTGAATTATTAAACCCTTAACAAGTTTTCCTTCAGAGATAATATAACCACAGCTACAAAAATCACACTGTAACCACTGCTAAAATGTCCAATATGTGTAATAACATACAGTATAAATCTTGTTTGTTCTAACAGAACTTAAGGAACTTTTTCAAAAATCACATTTAGCAGTAGAATATGGATATGTCCCAATTTTCCAATAATTATTATTCTGATTAGTGTATCTATGAATCAGATTCTCTTCCTGCCCTGCTACCAATTACTAATTATTTTCTGCTCACAGCTAACCAGGCTAGACGAGAATAAAATATTCCAACCAATTCCACTCTGGGAGTATCCTGTTCTTTTAAATTAGTGCCCTAATGACTGGGAGTTGCCTGTTTATTTTTTCCCATTTATTACTAAGAAATTAGATAAAATGTGTTTCTTTGGGAATGGGTTTGGGGTAAGAAAAAAGCAAGAGGAGCTGCTTTTTGTTTTTTTAATCTCCTGCTTAATGGTAGCTCAAACACTACTCTCTGAAAATAAACCAATAATCATTTCTGAAAAAGTTAAAATTTATGGAAAATCTCTTGTTATGTATGAGATGAAAAAAAGAGTGTTTTTTTTCTCTTGATTTTCTTATAGACACAAAGAGTCCTCTATAGACCACGAAAGCAACACTGTTTACATGTAAGAATTGCACACAAAAAGCTGTCACTCCACCAAACAAACAGTAACATATTTAATAATCTCTAACAACAAAAACAAAAAGAAGAAAAGGAAGGTGGGAGACGTTTGCCACATGTTAGAGCTCTAATTCAAAATGGTTAAAGAATAAAATACTTAAAAAATTCAACCCTGAATAAAACAGTAACCAATATTTGCTATCTCCTCTAACAGTAAAATTTTGCCTTCAATCCCAAGATAGTAAAAAGAGCACATATGGTAAGGTCAACCCAATTTTAAATCTGGGAAATATAATTTACTAACTGTGCAACCTAGGACAAGTAATTTACTACCTCTATCACCTTTTTTAAGTGTCAAATGTGACAATCAATGCCAATCACACTACCTTATGGTAGAAATTCGGTGAAAGAAAGAATGTCGAGTGGTTAGGGTAGTACTTGGTATATGGCAGACAATCAAATAGTGAAGAGGCCCCTTTATGGAAACTGGGTTATAGTCGGAACATATGGAGAAAGTCATACACTGAAAGTTATTCCTCACAATTCCCTGGAAAGGGACACACAGACACCCAACATACTTCATCTTTTCTCTTTTCCCAATATAGCTAACTTCTATACCTATCTATCACTCTATCTCTGGCTAATCATCGGATAGGCTAAATGATTTGCATTAAGGGGTCATGTTGTATGACAGAAAATTTTTAAACGTTACAATCACACACTACAGTAAAATACTAACAGCATAAGAGAAACACGTAGAATTGCCTGATCAAGGGCACAGGACAGCTATTTCACATTTCCAAGGCTTATGTTAATTATGTTTGTCTATGTAGAGAGGGGGTTTGTTATAACCGTGTCCATGCTTGCTTTAGGGCCCATTTTTTTTCTTCTGCCAGTACATAGAGTTAAATTTCCTATAAGCTAACTACATATGATGTACTCCACTAATTTCCTTACCTTATTACAAACCAGAAAATACTTTGTTAAGTGAAAAAATAAAATAGAATAAATGCATACTAAGAAGCAAATACAGGTGACAAAAATTTATGCTCCAGAATTAATCTGCTTTACATAAAGGAAAATGTCGGCAAAGTCAAATCCAGAAACCACCTCCCCTTCTACAAGCTTTCTACTAAGGCTAGTTATCTGGTTTCTAAGCCTTTAGCAGATTTGAAAGGGCAAGAGTAGGAGAACAGTATACGCAGAAACAAGGGAAAAATAAAAATAGATTTTAAGTCAATTGATCTCTTTAGTGAAAAAGGAATTATTTGTTAGCAATACCAAAAAAAAAAAAAAAAAAAGAGCTCATATTAGGTGCTTTTAAAAAAAAAAAGTGCTTTAAATAAAATTTGCTTTCTCTTGGAAAACCATTCTTTTAAATTGTTTGAGGTAATTGATCTAGGAAAAGAACAACAGAAATAATACCAACAAACTGACTCCCACATTGGATATGGAAAAGTGACTATCTGATACAGAAGAAAACTTCCCTACTACCTTCAACACCTTACATTCCTTAGGCTGTTAGAATTCTGACAAAATAAAACTAGGAAACACTTTTCCCCAATATAAGACCATAGGACTGACTAAAAGACACATACACAAATTCTGACAGTAGTCATTTCAACTCTAAATAAAGGACAAACACAGAAATCCATCTTAAAAGTAAGTATAGAAACAAACCAATATAAATCACCATGTATATTTTTTAAATAGTAATAACTAAGTAATTATACAAAAGGTCTTCTACAGAAATGTTACCCCAAAAAAACCAAACAAACAAAAAACAGGAAAAGATTTTGGAAAATTCATGTCACATTTGCAATAAAATTTAAAAAGGCAAATAAACAAGTAAAACTAGACAAAATAGTTATAAAGTCTATATATTCTGAGGTAAGAAAAAGCAATATAAAAATGATCCCAATGATTCCTAAATTTAAAGCTGCAACCAAGGCAGTGAAGAATAGATTCTAAAATGCAAGCAGTAAAATACAAGATTCCCTGGAAATTTGTCTCAGAAATACTAAGAGTTAAAAAGTAAAAAGCAAATGAGACATTGATAGAGCCGCTTGTTCCCAAACAGAGCTGACTGCAATATTCACAGATGTCATATACATGAATTTGCCAACCAAAATGTACTTGTAACCCCAAAATCAATACTCTAGGCACTTTATAGTGATCACTTGTGGAAGACACAGAATGATAAGTCTGAGGTGCCCACCAGATACATCCCAGGTAAGGTCAAACAAGATGATGCTCTCTACTTTCTTGTTTCAGCTCTCATTCTACTGATGTCTTTTTTGTAATCTATTCACTGTCATGTCTTTTGCATTCGTGCTTGCTATTGATTTCACTGTCTAAGATGGTCCCCACACAGAGTGCTAAAGTGTGATGAGGGCTAAGGGCAGGAAAGCTGTGATGTGACCTACAGAGGAAATACTCAGGTCAGCTGAGTTTTATTCAAGCATGAGTTACAGTGTTGTTGGTAGTGAGGTCAATGCTGGCAAATTACCAACATATATTAAAATAAGATTATTTAAAAAGAAATACACATAAGACAAGGTTATATACTGATAGTCGCTAAAACTATTCTGACCAGAAGCCCTCACAAACCTTAAACCTAACCCTGTAATTTCTAAAAGCAATGGTTTTCAGTATTAGGTGATGCAGTGTTTGCAGTGATTTTACGGAACATAATTTACATGAACAATGGGAATTAACTGCATATTAGAATGAGAATTACAGGAGGGAGAAAAAGAAAATATGATGAAATTTGGGAACTTTCCAGAACTGAAAAAACTCTGCTTAAAAGGGACCATCCTTTGACGGATGGATGGACTATCAAAGGATGGTCCCTTTCAAATATTAAAGAAAAAAATAAAAACAAAAAGGAAAACAAGTCTGACAATATAAAATCTTTAAATTATGTGCTTTTGCAGTGAGAGCCTCACTTATTTCTATCTGCCAGGACCCATGCTCTTTTGCTGGTGCCTTTCCATGCTGGCTCTGGACATGGTCATCAGATCCATGCAGGTCAATAAGTTGTTAGCAAATATGATGTAAGCAGAAGTCCCCAAAGTGCTTGCTCTTTGGAGCTTGCCCTCGTGGTGTTCTTGGAACCCTTCCCAGCCACTACAAGAACACATCTGAAGTAGCCTACTAGATAATGAGAGACATGTGTCCTATTCACCTGTCACCCTAGCCGATAGCCAGCCAACCAACACACACATAAATGAGACTACAGTGCTCATCACTGGACTGCAAATACATGATCGAGCCTGCTGAAAGCAGCTGAAGCTGGCCTACATCAGCAGAACCAGCTGATCCATAAATGCATGAAGGATAATAAATGTTTACCATCTGAATCTACTGAGTTTTGAGGTGACTTGTTATTTAGCAATACCAAATGGATACACATACAAATAAAATTAAGTAACAAGTTAAGCTGGCAGAATAAATTATGGCATATTGCCTTCCTCTCTTGATATCTAATGAGATTTATTTTCAAATAGTGTAATTTTTTAAAAAGATTTTATTTATTTATTTGACAGAGATCACAAGCAGGCAGAGAGGCAGGCAGAGAGAGAGGGGGAAGCAGGCTCCTTGCTGAGCAGAGAGCCCGATGTGGGGCTCGATCCCAGAACCCTGAGCCGAATCATGACCTGAGCCGAAGGCAGAGGCTTTAACCCACTGAGCCACCCAGGCGCCCCTCAAATAGTGTAATTTAGTGCAGAAAATTAGCAGAACGGAAATTCTGGAGGCCCACAGGAAAAGCGCATTATGGCCCTGCTCCCATCCCTACTCACCCTAAGTCCCACTAGTCAATTTCTGAGAATTCTCACTAATATTCTCAAGAGAAACAAACTGAAGTACTATATGCAACGTCTCGGGTAGACTATGGATGGGCCAGAACCACCTTTAATTTCCTAATCCAATAACCCAAGAAAAGATAACTTATTTAAAGTGAAGTGGCCACTTACAGGAGGGACAGTTAAATCATATTGTTTCCCTTAGTCTTTGGTTCCATACTAAGGTACATAGTGTCCTGCCAGATCTGAGAAAACATGTGACTAAAAACTCTCTCTTTTTAGGGCTTTTATCAACCATTCTGGAAGAACTTACATTAATAATCCATGAGCTCCCATCTAAGAGAATGTTTATAAGCACTGGAGTCTCCTAATTCCTAAGCCAAACTCAGCATCATCTAGGCCACAAAAGGGGTGGGGCATGGAGAGAGGAAATGGAGTTAGGACTGGATTCTGAGCCTCTAGCTTTACAACGTCTCAGAAAGCCTTTTCCAGCAGTCACTGTTCCTTTTTCTTTTTTTTTCCCCAGCAGTCACTATTCCTTTTTCTTCTGAATAGAGAGTACATGGCTGCTAGATGAGTAAATTAAAAAAGTGTCTTCAAAACTGCCCACTATAGTGAAGAAACGATCTGAAGCTCAAAGGTAGTAAATCCAGTGGGGGAAAAAAAAAAAAAAAAACAGGTACACCGACCCTGACAGAAAATATTCAACAAAATCTGTGAAGAATTCAGAATCCAACTTCTAATAAATCTAAATACTGCCTCAACTGAACACTCTTGGAATCCCGTGACAGAAACGTGAGACCTCAAACTGTACCTCATGGAGGAATGGAAGCTGATCTCATAAAGTGAGAAAATGTGTTATCCACAAATATTTAAATCACAGCTAATAAAACTTCTATACAAATGAGTGCCTGGGTGGCTCAGTTGGTTAAGCGTCTGCCTTCGGCTCAGGTCATGATTCTCAGGGTCCTGGGACTGAGCCCCACGTCTGGCTTCCCCTCTACCCCTGTGTCTGGCTCCCCACTCAGCAGGGAGCCTGCTTCTCCCTCTGCACCTCCCCCCATGCTTGTGATCGCTCTCAAATAAATAAATAAATAAATCTTTTTAAAAAAAATCTGGACAAAGCTACTCAGGCACGAGCATTACAAAACAAAAAACAAAAACAAAAAGCATGGCAAGGAGGCCAAACATCCCTCCCTCCATCACATACATATATACAAAGAATAAAAAAGAGCAAAATCTGTGAAATGACGTTGATAAAGACTTTTTCTGTTAACTCAAAATGTCAATTAAGTCTCAAAACATCATACACTGTGTCTTCTCACTCCCAGAGTTTACCAAAAATTGGCACAATTAGCCCTTACCAACTTCATATACCTATGCCACTACCACCACCACCAGTCTATGTAAGGAAAGGATAAGAGTCTTTGCTCTTATGGAAAGGATGCTCTTGCTGGAGAAAAGCTTCTCCTTCCCCTCTCCTAGAAGTGTGTGTATTTACTAGTGTCTGAATACAAGTTGGGAGGAAGAGCGGCCTACAAAAGAATCACTCCCCAGGAGCACTATCTGAAGAAAGGGGGACTGGCACCTTGGTCTTTCCCCATCCTTGCCAAGTTGTAAAATATGCAGACACACATTCATCCCGCCATTGGCACAAAGCCAAGCACAGTGAGGGAGCTGTTAGGAGACCCTAACATGAATCTCCAGGCTCCTCTAGAGTCTGTGAGCACATATGAAGTAAACAACTGGTGCCCATCTTTGATGTGGAGGCTTCTGAAGGCATAAGACCTTCTAAAAGAGAGCTCGTGTCAACAAGACTGAAGACGGCTGTTGTATAATGGTTTTGGGAAAAGAAAATGGAGTCAACCTCTCATGCAGTCTTTGGAGAACCTCCTGATTCTCTCGACATGCTTAAGCAGCTACTAAACTAAGTGAGCAATCAAACCATCTAGATTGGTAGTCTAGGCACCCTAGACTACTGAGAGCGCCAGTAGTCTCGGCAATCTTTGTGGCCTGGGGTAAATCTCAGCACTGCGCAAGGAAATCCATGCATGATCTGCGTGGGGACAAAGAAATTAGTGGGGGCCGCCACCAGCCAAGGAAGAACAGGCATGCCTCACAGCACAGCAAAGTGCTCATTCTTCTACCTCTTCTCAGTTCACTATGAGGAGTTACAGCCTAGAAAAGTCAGAGGTAAATGGGCATCAAACTGGATTGGTCTATTTTATACTAAACAAACATTAATACTTCCAATCTTTGCTTCCACAAATGCTATATTTAATAGAATGAACATTTCGTTCTATTTTTACCTCTCGTATATAGCTTACTAAATAAGTGTATCAGGGCAAGCATAATTGCACAAAACAGTAAACTGCCTCCCAGCTCAGGATGAAGAACTGTGGCACACAAAGTAATCCTTCCAAAAATAGACTAATTTTTTATGACTATCACTCCCATTATGTCCTAGGCTTCAAAACAAGGGGAAAAATTATATTTCAAGATCTGTGGCATTTCCACAGTGTTTTAAAAATGATTTTCCAAAAGGGATTATGGCAAAAACTACAACACCATCACCATTTTCATAGAATACAATACTTTCCATTCTCTTTTGTCCTGTAATTTTAGCCCAGCCTGACTTTTTTCCTCACATGAACCTCTGTCAGGAGGATACTATGTTGGCTGCAAATAACTGGCCCCCAGCATTCATCCTGGAGATTACTGACAACTCGGAAACCGCAAGCATGGAGTTAAGATAGTATTTAAACATGCCTTGGGGGTTAGACAGTAGTATGTAGCCTGCAGTTCATCAGTTTTTATATGGCCAATGTGAAATAAATAGAAGAAATCTACAAATGACTTTTCTTGCCTCGGAATATTTTCTGATCTTTTTAATAAATTTAAAAACCACCAGATCACAGATGTCTTGACTTGGATATTAAACCAAAAACACAAAAATAAAATCTAATCTGGGAACATAAACTTTTTTTGCCGAAATGAAAAAAAAAATCAAAAGGGATAGGCTAAAATCAATTTTATGATCTTCACTACTGATGACTAATATTCTCCTGTCAAGACTTTCTCCCATGACTAAGTTGTTGTTGTTGTTTTTTAAAAAGGGCAAAACTTTGAAGTACAAATGGTAGTAACTGAACACCGATAACCCGTTAGATTGTAATGAGCTCCAAGGAGCAATAACCTCAGCTGTCTTATTCACCAATCCAGCTGCTATAACACCTAGCAGTGTTCCCACCAAGGCACACGATTAAATTGTTTTAGCAGCTCAGTGACAGGCAAAATGTTCTTAATAATGTCAGGTAATTTATACTCTCTCTATAAACTCTTGTCATTTGGTCGACAATTACTGAGGCGACTCCTGTACAATTAAAAAGTGCCCAGTCTATGCAGACTCAATGATAGAAAATAAAACATAACACATGTAGATATATGCAACAGGATTGATACCATATGGAAAAACAGTTTAGCTTATGGACTATAACTTCAGTTTTAGATCTTGTGTGTCCACATTTCTGCCGGTGATGCAAAAGAAAGAATTTAGTGGGAACGAAACAAACGCCACAACACTATAAACAAGTACTCCCAAATGAATAAAATGAAAGAGAGTCAACCAAAGGACAGAGACTTTAAAATCCAATCCAAACACCTTGCTTTAGAAATACTTTCATAAAAATTATTGGCCCTTGAAGTCCAACATTGAACTGAATCACTATTTACATAACAGGGAACTGATTCACATTTTAATTTGCTTTCTTCAGTATTATTTCAGGAAGACTTCTTTATTTTCCATTCAATATCATATTTAGAGTCCAGGTATAAAAAAATGCATGTCTATTTTCGAAAAAGACCAATTTTATGAGGTTAATGGAAAGTGAATTATTTTTTTCCCCAACACAAACATTTCTCATTTCTTTTCCAATGTCTGAAGCTTATCGTTTTCTACCTTCAAGCCATCAACTGAGGGTAAATTTCTTTTAAGCATCTAATTTCAATAAAATTATCTTAGAGCTGGGTGGTCTTTTAAAAAGGAAAATTAAGAATATATTTCCTTATGGAACTCAACAAGTGGAATCCCACTACCTCATGTATAAAAGAAGGTTAATTTTAAAAAATGACATCTGTTTACTTCATATCTAATACCTTCAAAAATACAATAAAAATACTTTTTTTTTTCATCATTAGCATGTGAAGATGTGATGTCTCTCCATAAAGGAACACCAGAACATCAATATGGATAGAGAAAAAAGTTTCAGCCTCCTATTATACCTTTTACTCACTATAACATATTGCCTGAAGCACGAGCTCTTCATCCAAATTCTAAGGCCTTATTTCTGAAAATTCTATTCAACTCGTACACACCTTCTACTAAGGAAATAGGAAGCTTTTCTTTAGAAATTATATCGTTCTTTCTGTTTAGTAAAAGTAATTAGACAATAAAACTTGCAGCTAAATCTTAATAAATGTTTAGAAGCAAGTATGCATGTCCTGAGTTTTCTCTTGGCTTTAACATTCCGTTTTATCTGCATATTCCCTAGCCCTTATTATTTTTAATTTATACTTTTCTCTTTAATGTTTAAAATTTAAACAAAATACTCAAAAATTTTGTGGAAACAAGGAAATGTAAAAACTACAGTTTTGCTTGCAGGAAACCTAACAACCAGAACTACAAATAGCAGAAATGGAAAGCTGAGTTGAAACGTAGTCCAGCGATCTTTCTCTAGATACGATGTAAGGCAGATGGGAACATCTATAAGACTCATTTTTCCTCTATTCTTTGAAAGGTTAATAACAGCAATTCAAACATCAATTAAGTCTGCGATGGCTTGGAAAAACATACAAATTTAAAAGGAAAATTACAGTGTTCTAATTAGGAGCATGCCTCTGTATCACTAAGGATACATGAGACAAGGGCATTCTCTGAATTCTACATATAATAAAATGTTATATTTTCACTGTCATATGTTATATGACATATATGTCATGTTATATGTTTCACTGATCAGCTCTCATTTCTTAAAAGCAAAGCAAAACAAAACAAAACATAAAAACTAGCTGTAAAATTTTCTATAAAGAGAATGGAGATTTAAAATTGTTTTTAAAAATGGCTTCAAAAATCATTAAAACACTAAATCTGTTGAAAGTCTACAAAAGATGAAGTATAGAAGAAATATCCCAAATGGCCCATCAAGTTTAATCTTGCTTAAAAACTAATCCTACTTTGAGCACCTGGGTGGCTCAGGTCATGATCCCAGGGTCCTGGGATGGAGCCAGCATCAGGCTCTCTGCTCAGTAGGAGCCTGCTTCCTCCTCTCTCTCTGCCTGACTCTCTGCCTACTTGTGATCTCTGTCTGTCAAATAAATAAAATCTTTAAAAAAAAAAAAAAAAGCAAAACTAATCCTACTTTGAGTCACAGTCATATCTCACAATTGCACAGGAATAGATGGACTTGTGTTTTTACTTCTAAGCAGAATGTAATCACCATGTTTCGAATAGCACAGAAAAAAAAGAAAAAAAGAGAGAGATCCACTGGCAGGAAAAATATGACTGCCACAGAAATTTTTAGACAAAAGAAGCTGAAACAAAAAATATGCAGAGCCATGTCTGCATCCCCCATAGAGAAATAAAGAACGTTACTACTGCTGACCAGATTTCATTTGGAAAGAGTATACATACTATAAAATGACCATAGATACCCTGTCTTGCAGAATATAGTCTGTTATTTCTTACAATACTTCCTCCTGTGGCATCTTTAAACGGGATTTTTTATGTATAGAATGTCTAATGTAAAATTAAAAATATTTTCATAAAAGTAGTTTTCCCTAAATAAATGTCAAAAGCATTAAGCTCTTTCCATCCCGTACCCGACCTCTATTTCTTAGGGGACCATTTCCTCCTCCATTTCCCCCTCATTCATTCTGCTCCAGCCACACTGGTCTGCTTTTAAGTTCCCACTGTAGAGCATTTTCTCTGACTCATCTCTAGACCTACCGTCTTCTCCCTGTCTCCATCTTCAAATTTCGGCTCAGAAGTCACCTCTTAAATGAAACCTTGATCACTGTATTTAAAATTGTGATCTATCTCTCCCCATCCCAACCCCTCTTTTATCCTACTCTTTTTTTTTTATCATTTACTCACTTTCTATGTCATTAATTAACTTATTTTTATGTTTATTAAATACTCTCTCTAATACAGTAAAATCTAAGCTCCATGAGCAGTGATTCGCTACTGTTGTTATTTTCCCATTAATAGTTCCCAAGCATTCAAAACCATGCCTGGCTCATAGAATACACCCAATAAATATTTCGTGGATGGATAAACACATGAACAAACTTTACTTATCAACCATTTCAGGAGAGAAAGTACATCCAAACCCCACAGTAGATCAACTCTTTCTTACATAAGAAAATCACATGTTAAGGTACCTATTAATTTTGGTTTATAACCCAAGTTGCCATTGTTTTCCTTTTCCATTTGTACATAACCGATTATTTTTCTTTATTTTACTCTCCATTTATCTAATATCTTTTTTTCAAACAATAAAATGAGTTTCAGAGCTGCTATCTTATAAGAGAAGCGACTAAATGCAATGGTGCTTTTCTTAGCAATGCAGGATAGTTGGACATTTGTTCTCCTATTACATTATAATAATAGTACAACTCTCTGCTTTATCATGCTTCCAAATGATGTTCACTATTTGTACATAAAATGACTACATTAGGCACTTGATATTATTATATTCTACACTAAACACAGAACTTAATGCCAAAGGAAGACAGATATCATCCTAAACCTCATGCTTCTTATAGTCTAGATGTCAACTTAAAATACTAAACAAGTAATAAAAATAACACGAACAACAACAAAACACGAATAAACATTTATACAGCGGTGTGTGCCAGCACTGTTCTTAAACACTTCAGGTCATCAATTCGTTTAATCCTCAAATAGTCCAAAGAGGAAGTATTATTATCACTCCTATTTTACAAGCAAGGAAAATGAGACTTTGCAAGATGTTTTGAAAGGCTGGCAGTAATCCCAAGGAAAACAGAAAGTGACAGAAGGATTTTAAGACAGAGTCTGAAATGATCACACAACTGAAGAATGATTCTGGGTCGGCATGGATTGAATTGGAACAAAGCAAAATTGAATGTAATAATCCGAGTGAAAGACGGTTGCTCCCTGGGCTAGAGTAATGGCATTGATGAGGGAAAAAGTACTAAAACTTTGAGAGAGATTGAGGAAGAGAAATAAGGATTTAATGATTAAGTGCAAGTAGAGATTGTGTCCACCTCTGACAGACCCTTACCCTACCAATTTCATATCACATCAGTTATTAATTTATTGTACAGTAAATAAAATATCTATGAAGCACACATTTGAAAAGTTTCACAAGGAAAGGTTATGATTTAAAGCCTCAAGCATTCTGCAAACCTGAAACCAAGCCATCCTAGACTCCATCCTCTTCCTGACTCCCAACAGTTAAATTCTGTAAATTTTACTGCCTTAATACCTTTCAAAATCTGTCTTCCCCATCTTTACTCGCATTTCTCCACTTAATTAAGATCTCCATCATATTTCTCCTGGATTACACCATCAGGCTCCAAAGAAGTCTACCTAACTCCATCTCATCTCTCTCAAATTCATATTTAACCAACTGTAAGAACTGTCTTTCCAAAATGCAAGTACATTCTGTGTTACTACTAAAAACTTTTTGACAGCTTCCAACAACCTTTTCAGAATCAGCTACAAAAACACATCCCTCTCATAGCCTATGCTGACATACCAAACCAAAAACCCTCTACTGAAACTCTAGGTCTAGTAATTTTTCAAACAGCTCATACCATTTTATAACCGCAGTATTTCACAAATGTTGCTTCCTCTGCAAGATCTCCCTGTCCCACTAGACTATGTGACAAAGACCTGCTTATCTTCTGAAACTAAGTTCTGATGATTCTTCCTCATTCGTGATCTTCCATACCTCCTACAGTATCTCCAATCTACACCTCATCAGATTATATGGTAACTGCTTACAATCTGACATGAAATTGTATGTTTCTATCTTTACTGTGAAACATAGTTTCTGAGGAAATATATGTATTCTAGATTGTTGCACTGAATTTAGGCACAAAATTGATAGCTACTTTAGGTGCTCAAGAGCATTACCCTCCAGACTGAAAGCCAGGGTAAGATTACAGGAAATCTGATTCTAGATAAGGAGTATATTACTATATATGAAACAAACAAAAACTCTTATATTTTTTAGGAATGAGTTAACAGTAAATGTCCATGAGCTATAAGAAGAAAACTATAAAACTCAGTTGAGGGATATTTGAGGAGTCTGGAATAAATGAGAAAACATACCTATTAAGTAGAAAGAATAAGTAAGAGGAAGATGTCTATATATAAATAAATAGAAGAATTTAACAAAATTTCCATCAAAAATCCCAACAGGGTTTTCTTTTTAAATGCAATTTGTTTCATGATTTAAAGTTTAACTGGGAGATTAATATACAAGATTAGCCAAAAAAAGTAAGTACAGCCCTAGTAAATCTAAGTGTTCAACAAAACAACAGTAATCACAGCGAGGCAGATAGTACTACTATGGGAACAGACACGTATCAACAGAAATGAAAATGAAGTCTAGAATATATCTAAGTATATATGGAAATTAACTGTATGGCAAAGATGCATTCCAAAATAAGGAAGGGAGAGAAGGTATATTTGAAAAATACTGTCAGGGCAACAAGTTGGGCATTAGGGGAAAGTCATAATTGGACCCTACCTCATCTTATCAATAGAAAGTCGAGATGGATCAAAAGTAAAATGTAAAATTAAATGACAAGGACTGAAAGAAAACAAGGCTGAATATTTTCTAACCCAAAATTCATACATAATAAACAGCTACTTTTTAAATTTGCTGTAGTAGAAGACACCATCAAAATGAAAAATAAATGTATCAGAAAAACATCTGCATAAATAACCCTCACACATAAAGGTTCTATAAATCATTAAGAATAAGATAAACAATAAACAAACAAACAAAAAAAGAATAAGATAAACAGAACTTTTTTTTTGATGGACAGAAGAAAGATAGTGGAAACTCAGGAATGAAGTGAAAATGATAAATAGCCATATGGAAAAAAAATCACATATACTAATAAAAATTAAAAGAGAAAGAGATATATTTTACTTCTCTGATTGACAAGTATTAAAAATATTGATAAAACCTAGTATAGGCAAGGATGTGGTAAAATAGGCACTCTCATTTACTTCTTGGTGAAGGTGTAAATTTATAAAATATCCTAGAAAACAAATGGGTAGTCTTAAAGTTGTTATCTGTAAGGTGTGAAATTATAGGTAACTTTCACTAGGTTATATTTCTAAAATATTTGAATTTTTTACTAGACTATGTTGTTAGAAAAATTATGCACTTTAAGAAAAAGAGCAAAAGAAAATGTATAAACAGATGAAATAATAAGGAAAGCAGAACTCATACTTACATGCATACAAAATACATACATTCTGGGGAAAAAAAAAGATAGAAAGAAAAGCAACTGCCTAGGAAGCATATTACATGGGAAAAGAAACTATAACAAAATGAAAGAGACTTCCAAAAGCAAGTGGGGGAACAACTTTGAAATGGTAGAGGGAAAAAGTCTAATGAAACTGAAAGCAAAAGAGGGGTCAAAGATTTTTTAAATGTGTGAGGTCCTTGGTAAATTCTTCAAGTAGAAGTAGGATTGGAGCTGTTGCCACATCCATAAATTCCTGTGCAGTAAAGAGCAGGTTAGTGTTTGCCATGAAGGCTGCCTTTTTCAGATTCAGCAGGTTTCATGCTGCTCTGTGACTTCAGACACTGCTCTAACTTGTGGAACTCCCTGGCAGCTAGTCTGTAATTTTAGAAGCAGATGGAGTAAGTAGCATATTTACCTCTACTTTTCATTATTAAAATGTTCTCTATTCTGTATCCACAGCTGAAACCAAGTTTAATAGTTTCTTATGAGATGTTATTTAATAAGATACAGGGATAATACAGGTATTAGCTGGAAAGAAAATATATATTGCTCCTAATACTTTTATCACAAAAATCTCCTTCAAAAGCCATAAATTCCTTTAGAAGCTTTATAGTATAAACTAAAACATACTTTACTTTTATCTTCTTAAAACTGAATTCAAATAAATTTTAGCATAGAGATGGATCACAACAGTAAGTATTAAATGGATGATGAAATAATACATTATAGCTTTAAATATAAAACACCTATATTCTATGTCTTAGTCTGCTCAGGCTCCCATTGCGAAGTAACAGACTGGTGTCTTAAACAACAGAAATGTACTTTCTCACAGTTCTGGAGGCTAGAAATCCAAAATCGGTGCCAGTAAGGTCAGTTTTCGGTGAGAGCTCTCTTTCTGGTTTACAGAGAAGTCTGTCTTCTAGCTGTGTCCTCACAGGGCAGGAAGAAGAGTGACCGAGCTCTCTGGTGTCTCTTCTTATAAGAACACCAATCCCCTCATGAGGGCCTCACCCTCATGAACTCATCGCAACCTAATTACCTCCCAAAGGCCCCATCTATAAATACCATCACATTAGGGGTGAGAGCTTCAACATGTGAATTTGGGTGTGCAGGGGTGGAACACCAGAGGCGAGAGACTGAATCCATAGCACCCACAAGCCACACGTTTCAGTCAACTCATCAACCAACCAACATATTTTTGTGTGTCAGGCACTATTCTACGAGCTGATAATGACTGAATATGAGAAAATGTCTCCCTCCAAGAACTTACATTATGAGAGAAAACAATAAATACAATTCGAACAATAAACACATAAACAATATTCTGCTAACTCCTCTGAGGAAAGTAAACCAGAAGGGAGAAGAGGGAAAGGAAGAACTATGTCAGCCAGAGAAGTCAGAAAAAAGCTGTCTCGGAGAGTAGCCTTTCACGTGAGAGCCAAAGCATGAAGATGAAGTAGCCATGAACAACCTAAACCAATCACAAAAGGCCCAATATATATATATAGAATATATATATTCTATATATATATATATAGAATAAATATATTATTCTATATAATCATCTTTCCAGTTTTAGATTTAGGCCACTACTCTGTATTGTGAAGAAGTCTGAAATCATAAATTCCTTGCCTATTCCCTTCAAAATCACAATATCTTTCTTCCCTCAGATAGAATACATAAAAGCACTCAGCAAGTAAATAGGAAGGGACAGTAGAGCTTGTCAAAGAACTCTTATTTATTAATACATAGCAAATATTCCTTAAGTCACCTCTTTCCTCGTTTAATGTTCCTGCCTGAGAAAAGTCCTAAACTGAAAATCCATTAAACAAATAACAGAAAACACAGACCTGGGGGCCACCTAAGCCTATCCAAAAATTTCTCAGATTTTTAAGCTTCTCCTTCAACATTCACTTCTGGCTACTATTAAGTACAGTAGCCTTTACTTCTTTACTTTATATTCAACTGTCTGGTTGAGAGACAAAGGCTCCATGACTTACCTATCAAACAAAATACACGGGATTTCAGATAAATTTGCTTCAAACCAGTCTTTTCATTTATTGCTGAGGTCTGTGGCTTTGTTCTAGAATGGTTGAGGTCAGAGTTTGACCTCAGATAAGTACGGAAATACAGTAAATACATCCCTTGAGATTGTAAACTAGAGTATTCACAAATAACAGGTTTGCCTCACCACTAGATGAGAATGAGGCTTAGCCACATTATAAGTCCATGTTTTCCTATTTTTTTGGCAATACCATTATGCACACACACACACACACACACACACACACAATCTACCACTAAGCTCTTCTCAAAAACATTAGTGGGTATAAAAAAAACTGTCTGCAATCCAAGAATATTCTTTGGATGATTGATTTACAATTTAGTAAAGAAGATAAAACACACCCCAGAAGTGATAAACGTGCTTACAAACATCCTAATAGCATATGGAGTAAATTAAAGACCAAATTCAATGTCACAGAATAAATATCACAATGACAACTCTCTAGCATTTCTGAAATGTATTCATATATCACTTGCATCAGCACAGACCTCAAGAAGACATGCACTATTTAACTTTTAAAGAAATTATACCTAGGAAATTAGCATCCAGCCTTGAATCACTCACAATTAAAAATAGGTAAAAATGTTAAGACCAACTAAATATACAGAATGCTTGCTGAAGAGATGCTATGGAAAATCATACTGAGAATTTAGGTACCTGAATTTCAGATGGACTCTCAATCCATTTTTCGGTATTAATTTTTTTTTAGTAGGAAATCTCTTTAATGAGGCTTATGCATTTAAATTAAGGAATTATTTTTAAATTTAATAATAGGAGAAAACCCTTCACTTCCCTAGTTACAAAATCACTGAAGTTTAGTTTAAACTAACTGAAACAGTTTATATGTTTTACTACTTTTTAAACATTTTATATTTTTAAATAAACTACCTACAAATTCTAAATATGAAAAGTATTTGGAACACAAAAGCCCATTTACATACCAAATCAAGTCTACAATGTCTACTTCGTTATACTTTAAGATCTCCAAAATTAGGCTGTCTTGAAATACACATTTAATGTTATCTTCTCTGTCCCCTCAAAGTCTATTATTAAATTGATGGTGTGTTTTTAAAATAACTACATATTTGAAGAGGTACTGCAAACACTTTAAATTTCTATCATTATAAGAGGGAGGAAAATCATTCTCACAATGGTCAATCAGCCTGTAGAACAGAAGATGGTATTCTTCTAATGACTTTAAAATTATTCAATTTAGTTTTGACAAATAAAAAGAACATTTGATTTTCTGAATTATTAGAACAGGAATGAGAAAAATTACATAATGCCTTCAAAATACGAACAAGCATTAAATTTCAAAAACTTATACCTATACTATCTTTCAAAATTGTCCCCAACCTTAGCACTTTTTAAGACTAAAAGCTCAATTTTCTTATTAAATGGTTATTTAGTAACAAATAATCCAATTTTTAAAGTATACATTTTTCCCATTAATTATAAAAGTACTAAAGAAATTGTATTTATTTCTTTTTCAAACTGCCTATTTTGATGATAAAATTGAGGGGGAGCTTTTTAAAATGTCCCTAATTTTTTCATTAAACTGTATTCAATAAGCTGAAAGTTTTTAATAAACAAGAGCTTAAGCTTTTTTTAATTTTGAAAAAAATGTAATTTTTATTTTTTAAAAAATAATCTTCATTCAAAAAAAGAAAGTTGCTAACCACCTAAATTAGGGAAAGATTGCTAACTGCTAAAGTAGAGAACAGAGATTGTGAATGAAGAAAAATAGTATAAAGCTAAGTTTATTCTCAAGATAATTAATATTTTAGGGAGGTGGGAGGTAATGACTAAAAATCCTTATTAGGAATATCGATCATGATATTGTGGTCTATATCTACAGATACAGGTTTTACCTGTACAAAACAAGGTACAAAAACAAGTTACATCTTGGAAAGCAATGAATCAAGTGAGTAGTAGTAACTCCACAGATATGCTTGCAATTACCCTCTTCCTCAAATTACTTTTTTATAAAGTTATTCATCGACACTTAAAAAACAGAATAAAGCATGAGAAAGTGACTCTTGGGAAAATGTGATACAATTTCCATAAAATTGTATATCAGTACAATTGTATTTCCATAAAACTGACTTTCTATAAAATTGAAATCAAAAACAATAAAAGCAGTAGTTTTCCCGAGCAGTTTTTTTTTTTTAATTTTCTAGACATTGTCTTCTTAATTTCAACAATTCTCACAGGCATCTACAAGTACCAAACAGTAGTATACAAAACCAAAATATGGTCTTTTCCCTCAAATTTATGCACGACTGCAAACTACTCCTAATTCCATATGACATAGTATCCTTAGGAAAAGCATACATGTAACCCTAACTATCACAGATAATTCCCTTTAATAATAATTAATAGTGAGTGGGTAGCAGGTATATGGTAATAGTGGTGGTAGTTTTCAGAACTCTCAAAAGTCCCCTCACAAAAACACAGAGCACCTAAAAAAAATTGAACCAAAAAATTCATAGTCAATAGCTATCACGAAAATAGGTGTCACAATTGGGGCGCCTGGGTGGCTCAGTTGGTTAAGCATCTGCCTTCGGCTTGGGTCCTGGGATCGAGCCCTACATCGGGCTCTCTGCTTAGCGGGGAACCTGCTTCTCTGTCTCTCTCTGCCTGTCTCTCTACCTACTTCTGATCTCTCTTTCTGTGTCAAATAAATAAATAAATAAATCTTTAAAAAAAAAAAAAAGTAGGTGTCACAGTGTTTCTATGAATGCTCAAATGGGAGCAAGTAAAGACAAACTGTGAATCGTCCTAAGATATGCATGGCAACAGATTCTGTCCAAGAAGAAAGATGAAAGCAACAGGGTATCACGCAGACATGGGAACTCCACAACAGCTAACAGATTCTAACCAGAGGTCAGTAGGCCAACATGAGGCCAGCAGCTGAAACTGAAGGGCCTATACATTCTAATAGGGATGTTGTACAAGTGGTCCTCAGTAAGGTGTCAATAGCCCAGGATACACCGGGTCTGATAAACTCTACATACTTTGAGGAGAAAGCTCCAGACTGAGGAGAATTAGCTGAGAAGAGAATCCAAACCGACCAAGCCAGAGACCACAGACAGAAGAAAAAGGGGGTTTTGAGATAGAAGTGGAAGATGGTACCGAGTCAGAAAAATCTATAAATGTGGCAACAATTTTTTAATCTGACAAAAACATGAGAGTACTATAGAATCATGAGGGAATAAAACTATCTTCAATCACTCCTCTCTTTTAAAAGGCCAAGGAAATTAATGCCATATAAAAACAAACAACAGAAAAGTACTAAAGTCAAATCCCATAGACTATTATATATGTAAAAGAAGGAACAGAATCACAGCCCTACAGAAAATAAAAGCACAGCAAAAATACATATTAAAAAAGAAATTTAAAACTCTACACTTATATTTCAAAGTGAACTAAAAGATATTATGAAAGTGATAAACTAAGGAGCAACATAAATCATACTACAGAAAGACTCAAATGATAGGAAAATTTTCAGAAAAGAATTATGACAGAATGAATCATTTTGGAAATGACGACTGAACTAAAAAGAACATAAGATCAAATAAGGTAAATTGAAAATACCTTAAGAGAAATAAAATAAAAGGAGAAACATGTTTTAGATCAGAAAGAAATGAAGAAAGCAATGAAAAGGATTCAACACTAAAGGCTAACATAGAAGACAAACACTATCCAACACACATGAGTCACCAGAAGGGGAAAAAATAGGAAATAAAACAAAAATTAAATGCATAATTTAATATAAACTCCTTGAAATTCTAAAAAAGTACTTGAATCCATATATATTAAAGGGGCACACTGCGAATCTAGAGAAATCAACCCAGATTGACCAATACTAGGGCATATTCCAGTAAAATTATTTGACTTTAAAGAACAAATTAGAAATTTGTCGAAGAAGAAAATTAATAATTAAAAGATTAGTTTGAAATTAAGTCTTTAGCTAGCAGTACTTCGTAACAGAAAAAATGCAATAATATATTCGGATACCCATAAAAAGAAAACTGAGTAAGAATCTCTTAATGAGCCACTACTGAAGGGCCTCTAAGAAACACTCTTAAGTAAGGAGGGCAAGGGGAAAATTTGTAAAAATATATAATTAAAATGTATTTAGTATACTACTATCTGTATAAAAAGGGGATGGAGGATTTATTCAACCATCCATCCGTCCATCCCTTTAGAGTTGGGTTTTATATTCACCCTAGAAGAGTCTGGAAGGATAAAAATAAACCAACACTGGTTACCTGTTGAGAGGACCAGGAACTAGGCAGACTGTGCACAGGATGATGAGTAGGCTTTTCACTGCGTTTATACCTTTTTTACTAGACATCATTTTGATGTCTGAACCACCTGAACACATTTAACTGGTGTGGGATAGGACATGAGCATTTTTTAAAGCCTTTCCTAGAGATGCTAATGGCAACCATGATTGAGGACTACTGCTTTAAAATCTAAAGGCAGTCAAATCAGTGAAGTAAAAGAGATAAAACAAAGAAATTAGTGAAAACTACTACTACATAAAGCAATATTTCAAATGTATTACTTTGACCTAAAAATCTTATATTTAAGAAATAAATAACTGACATATTAAGTAAAACACCCTTGAAATGTTGCTTGTTTTTATATATAATTCTTCCAGCATGTCTTGAATAAACTTTTTAAAAAACATATAAACCTTTTGCTTCAATGCTTATTGTTCTAATACAGTTCAACAAAAAGGTCTTCCAAATTTACACTGGATTTGACAATTTAATTTATTTTGGAATAAGAGAAAATTCTTAGATGCATCATCTGTCATAATGACTCTCCCTTTATGGGGCTTGTAAAGAGGGTAGGTTTCCTAAAAACTGAAATTTATTCATTCCCTGGTATCTCTCCCAATCTAAAATACACAGTGTTAAGTGAAAGGCATAGGAGACCAAACAAAACATAGAATTTTTATTTTCCTTTCATTTTTTTCCTCTTCTTCATAATGCTGTTAATCATTCTTAAGGATAGGTGAGTGAGCAGGGTGTCTTCAAGATATGCTTAATCTGTCTTTCCTTTAGCATCCCCTTCCTCTTGGCGGGACTGCAACTACATTTCGGGTTACCGCTACAGAACTGGTTAATTCCTCACATACTGGGTCATCAAGCTAAATGCTCAGAGGTGTCAAGCCACTGCTCAAATGTACCCTCAGCCAAGTGCCATAAAGCCCAACAATCACAGCAGCCTCTGGCTAACGGCCCAAGTGTCCAACACCTGACTAGCATTCACTTTGAAAAGTACACAAAAACATTAAGAATAATATCTATTTGGGGCACCTGGGTGGCTCAGTCAGTTGATGATCTGACTATCGTTTTCAGCTCAGGTCATGATCTTGAGGTTGTGAGACTGAGTCCCAGGTAGGGCTCCACACTCAGCACAGAGTCTGCCTGAGATTCTCTCTCTCCCTCTGAATCTACCTCTCTTCCCCCTACTCTAATCCTCTTTCTCTGAATAAATAAATTCTTTAAAAAGAAAAAAAGAATGAAAAAAGAATGACATTTATTCTTATTTAATTAATATAACCTGTGAAATCAGCAACAGAATAAAGCAGTATAAATCCATTTATAAGGTCAATGTAAACACTATTAAATGAAACGCTGTATTTTCACATAATTGTTTTTGTTTTGTTTAGTTTTAATTCTCAAACAGAATAGTCAACATACTATAACCAGGAGGCATTTCAATAAGAAATGGCATTTGGAAGAACAGGCCCAGTCTTTAAAAAGTTTATACAGAAAACTCCGAAAGTTAGCCATAGCTGCCGATTCTGACAACTCTCAGAGATGATAATTTTATAACCAGCTGCATCTGCTAATTCAATTTTTTTTTAACGTGGTCGCATTTTTATTATCAGGTGCAACCTGATAAGCTGCCAAGTTTCTTCAGTGCTCGTCACACAGGCAGACCAATTTGCTATGGAAGTCAGAAAAAGGAGACAAAAGAAACTGGAATCCAAGTTGTACTAAAATGAGTTCTCCCTTCAAGATTCATGAGAAGTCCTTCAAATAGCTACCTCTGACAAATGCGGCATGACTCATTTCTCTTCCTCTGCTTGGGCTACACACCCTGGACAGAACAGGAAAGGAGAGGTAGTGCACACCCCCATTGTACGGCCGAGTTCACAGTGTTCCTTATTTCCTTCTGTTGCAGGCACATTCACACCCCCCACCTATCCTGGTAATCAGACCATATCGCATAAAACAACACTGTTAAGAGTTCTCTGCAATAGTTACTGTTGTCTTTTTAAAAAAAAGACTACGTTTATTAATTATTCTTTCTCTGGTTAGACTAAAACCTTAACAAAGGCACACCCAACGATGATCTAAGTAGAGGTAGATTTATTTGCAAAACTGAAAATTAAAACGCTCCACTTTGAGATCCCACGAAAATACCTGAATTGTTTATGGTGATGAAAATGTATGAATTTTGTTTTATTTTTATTTCTCTGAATTTTCCATATTTTCCACAATAAACATACTATTCTTATAAACACATAAGCATACTAACATTTTTTAAGAGAAAGGCTTCTCAGCTAATTTAATCTAGTCTCATCAGTACTCTCTCTTTGTATTCCTGAATGTTTCATTGTACTTAAGATACAGCAGAGAGATAGGCACCAAATATATTATCTCTGTCTTCATAAATAACAGAAAACATTTTCTATTTCATTAAGCTCCACAAATATTTAAAAGATCTGTAGGTTATATGTCTTAATAAAGAAAAATATATGGATTGCCATATTCTTCAGAGAAATATATTGATTTTCAGATATCTGAAGAATGACTGACAAGCCATAAATTCAAGGAAGAAATTTAATAAATATCCACTCTTTAAAACTCACTTTTGCTAATATTTCACCCTATATAAATATTTGGCATACAGTGGCCTCTTTTGACACAAATTTAATAACATCTCTTATTCTTGGGACTCCTGGGTCGCTCAGTCAGTTAAGTTAAATAATTTATGCTAAATGCTTGGCAAATAATTATGTGAGGTATCAAAGCATCTGCCATCAGCTCAGGTCATGATCCCAGGACCTTAGGATAGACTCCTGCATCAGGCTCCTTGCTCAGCAGGAAGACTGCTTTTCCCTCTGCCTACAGCTCCCCCTGCTTGTGCTCACTCAGTCTCTCTCTGATGAATAAAAAAATAAAATCTTTTTAAAAAGTAAATAAATAACATCTCTTATTCCTAAAAAGTTATCAGACTAAACTAGCTTTGTATCAGTTTGGAAAAAGGGGTTATAACCCCAGAAAGAAGTGGATTACAAAAAGGGATGTCAAATAGTGAAGCCCAAGATTTTCTAAATTCTTAATGAAGCTGGTCTGTACAACATAATTTAAATATTTTTTAATTTAAATATTTTTACTGAAAATACATTTCCAGAAAGTACAGGTTCAAACTTGGTAAGTATAAAGCAAAGATAGAAACCTATGAGTTTTTCCCAATTTGAGTTATCTGTATCTTTATTTGCCCTTCCTCTATGTACAAGGACTCCAAAAACTAACTATGTAAACTATTTCCTCAAAAAAACTACTCAAAATATCTGCCTTAAGTTAATATATTTTAAAATTGAAGTTAGCTTCCTGCTGTAGCTACAACAAAGAATATTTAAAATTTAGAATGTTCTTTTCTAGTATACTTACAGACTAAGATGAAGTCGATTCTTTTCTCCCTATTTTTTCAATAAATACAGCTAAAACACCTGGATATTATATTTAAAACAAATACATGATGATTCTAGAAGGTGGCAAGAAGAGAGGTCTAGAGACCTGGGAAAAAAGGGAATGACACATTCAGTACTATTGATTTTTCTTTAGCCTCATACATCCCAAACTGGGTACTGGAATGGGCAGCAACCAGGAAATACCGGTGGGCACAAACAAAAACCCCCAAAAAAGCCCTTCCTCTCTAGCCAAAGGCCCACAGAAGGTCCAATTCAGCAAAACAAAAAACTTGTAGATAACAAATGGCCTGATGACAGCCAAACCCATGGAAAAAAAAATATGACCCCACATCAATTTCTGTGAGCCAAGTCCAAAACACTAAGCCAAAAAAAAAAAAAAAAAAAAAAAAACAAAACACTAAGCCTAGACTTCCACCTTGACCAGCTGTAAGGAAGTTTCCCTTCCCACCCTCGATGCCCTCTAGCTAACAGCAGAAAAAACCAAGTTGGGAGGCATTTTTTGGACTTGAATCCCCACCCAGACATAAGGAGGCTCTTTCTCCCTCCTTTCCTGTGTCAGAAAAACCTGAGTGAGGGCTCAGAACTCAGCCATCCAGAGGCTTCCCCACCCCATGTTCCTCCTGCTAACCAGGGCAGTATCAGCCAAGGCTGATGGGGGGCTTGAAATTCCACTTTTTCCCAGGATTAAGAGGCACCTTTCTGACCCAGAAGGTCAATAGCAGCTAAGTAGGAAATATGAACCTAAAAATAACAAAGTGGCGTCTACCTTCCCCCAACTGTGCAGTATCGGGAGACCCGTTAAAATACCAGATTTAACCAAGACCCAAGGAGTCATATGAAAGACCCAAAATGCATAGGATAAAATTAAAACCACTCATCATACCAAGAATCAGGAAAACCTCAAGTGAATAAGAAAAGACCATGAACAGAGAGCAATAAGCTCACACCAATGTTAAGATGATTGACAACCCTCATAAAGTTGCTTAAGTAAGTAATTATGAACATGATTAAAACATGAGGAAAAGAAGAAAGCTTCAGCAAAAAGAAGATATTAAAAAAAAGAAACAATGGATGCCTGGGGTGGTTCAGTTGGTTAAGCGTCTGCCTTCAGTTCAGGTCATGATCTCAGGGTCCTGAGATTGAGTCCCACACTCAGCTTCCTGCTCACAGGGAGCTTGCTTCTCCCTCTGCCCCTCCCCACTGCTCCTACTCTCTTCTTCCCATTCTCTCTCTCCCTCTCTCTCTCACAAAAATAAATAAAAACTTTAAAAAAAAGAAGAACCAAACAAATTTTAAAACTGAAAAACAACAAAATTAATAAATAGCAAAGAACTGACTCAAAAGCAGATTTGGTAAACTACAAGATACAATAAAAATTATTCAAACGGAACAGCAGGAAGAAAACAGACTGAAGAAACCATGTACAGAACAACAAAGACCTATAGAGAGAGCTCTAACAACAACAACAAAAAGCTTTGCTAAACAGCGTGTTTGCCTTTTGGTTCAGATGGGCTATGAGACCTCCTAGTACATTTTTCTATCACTTATGTGCCCAAGATGGTAAGATACTCCCACAAGTCAGTTACCCTTTTATTCACATGGTATAAAAAGGAGAGAGACCCTTCCTGGCATAGAAGTAAACCCATCTGAAAAAAGTTTTCTTTGGAAGTACTGCTTCCTATAAAAAATCTTTTTAAATTGAATGTGAGTTTTGAGGACTCAACTTGTTACTTTTCTATTATCCCTGTTAATAATAAAAGCAGTTTAACCGCCATGATAAGGCCACTTGGGATTTATATCGGTCTTTACTGTGAAAAGCTCAAAGTGTCTGTGAGGTCTTAGATGGTATCTCAAGTATATTACTTTACTGTTTTCATTAGTAGACTGAGAAACTGAAACGGAATTTGCAAAGATACATGTCTCACTACAGGGCCCAGAATAAGTCACTCATTATTCGCAGAAAATAATACATAAAGTTCTCTCAGTATTCAGTATCGCATCTTCCAATAAACACTGTAATTCCAATATGGGGTTGGTAAGTGTGGCTCTATGCAACACAATTAGCCTTTGGGGAACAGGCTGCATTATATTAGTAAAATCATTCATTCATTCATTCATTCAAGAATATTACGTGAGCCCATACTATATGCCAGATATGGCTCTAGGCACTGGGAAAGAAAGTTCCAAATTTCATAAAAATCGGTGGGAGAAAATACAAAATCACCAAATTAAAACCAAATTACAGGTGAATAAATGAGGAGGAGGAAAAAGGCAAGGAAAGGTAGCTAGGAAATGCTGGGCATTTACAGTGTCTTATTTTCTATTGCACAGTCAAGGAAAGCAACCACAAGAAGGTAGCACTTGAGCAGGTATTTGAAGGAAGCTAGAGTTCAGTACATTGTTAAAAGTGTAATATTCAAAACATTAAAATGTGACTCACGTAAATATAAACTGAACATAGACCAAAGATTTATTCTACTCACTTATTAATAAATGGATTAACTTATGCTTAAGACTAAAGGAATTGGATGTTAAGACTGGTTCAAAGAGCATTTGAAAATATGTATATATTATACCTACATGTATATATATGATATATACATATATAAATATATACATATATATATATATAAAATTTAAATAATGGTGTGTTAGACTAAGGAAGAGTGCTAGGTTGGAGACAAAACTTGCCAATGTCCTACCATGGCAATAAGAGTATTTTTGAAGTTATCTTTTCTAACAGAAATGACTTAATGTTCTTCTGGGGAAAAAATTAACTAACATGTAATGTCAATATAGTTGAGACTTGGGGTGCCTGTGTGGTTCAGTTGATAAGTGTTTGCCTTTGGCTCAGGTCATAGTCCCAGAGTCCTGGGATCGAGCCCCACATCGGGCTCCCTGCTTGGTGGGAAGCCTGCTTCTCTCTCTCCCACTGCCCCTGCTTGTGTTCCCGCTCTCACTGTATCTTGCTCTGTCAAATAAATAAATAAAATCTTTAAAAAAAGAAAAATACATCTGAGACAATCAACAGTAAACAGTGAGTCAAAGGACATTCTCCTAAATAATCCAAAGTCTATTAAACAAAATCCCCATAAGACACTGAAAGAACACAACTCTCCCTTTCCCTTATTTTCAAGTTTTCTTTTCTTCTCTTTTCTTTCTTTTTTTTTTTTTTTTTTTTTTTTTTGCAAGAGTTTTGCAGATAGCAGAGCCATCCAGTCAGAGACTGTGAATAAATCAAAAACCATTTCCCTCCACTTGCCACTTCAACAGGCAACGAATACCCTCTCCAACACAGACTCACACATGCATCTGGACCTTAATAAGTAAGAAGTTCAGTGTAAATAAGTCACTGGAAAAACTGGAGAAGCCAGAAGATTTACGTTGGAAGGAGACTGAGAATTGAGGTTGGGAACTGATTTGATTTACATTTTTAAAAACATTACCTGCTGAAATAAAAACTCATTAGAAAGAAGAGCAAGGATAGAGGCTAGAAGACTACTTAGGAGACCATTAAAATGATCTAGGCAAATAAACAAGTAAATATATAGTTTGTCAGATGTAAAAAGTGCTATGGAGAAAAGCAGAACAGAATATGGGAAGGTTGACAGGGATCTTCTCTGATAAAATGATATTTGCACAGGCATCTGAATGATATAAAAAAGAAAACCATGGAGAGAACTGAGGGAAGAGTGGTCCAGATACAGGGATAAGGCAAAATGACTGAGGAGACAGCAGCGGGGGAAAGGTGGGGAGAGGAGAGAAAAGAGAATGCAGTGCCTTGCAAACCATTCTAAGGACTTACTTGGCTTTTAATTTGGGTGAGATGAGAAGCCATGAAGGTTTCAGAGCAGAGAAAGGACATGATCAGCTTTAAGTATTAGACCAATCACAGTGGCTGCAATGTGGAGAATGGTCTGTAAGTGGGCAATGACAGAGGCAAAAAGATTAGTTAGAAGATCCTTTAGTATTCCAAGGGAGAAATAAGGATGGGTTAGAATAGGGGAGTAGCAGTGACTGAAGGACAAACAATCAAAACCTGGGCATTTTGAAGGTAGAGCCGACAAGTTGTGATAAAGGAACAGACATGGGGTATGTGGGTATCATCCTTAGCAACTGGAAATACAGAGCTGCCATTTATTGGGATAGGAAAGACTGCAGAAGTTTATTAAGGAAATTTGGGGAGAAGAAGAGGAAACATTGATTACAACTTATGAAAAAAGGTTAAACATCTTACTTTGGAAGTTACAGGATTTCAAACTCTTCAAATATAATCACAGTAAGAAAAATCAGAATATCAATTTCTAAGTTTTATCCATCAGAACAATATCTTTCACCAGAGTCTCAACTAACCCTCATTGCTTCTCCCAAATACAGATTTTTCAAAATGGCATTTATCATTAATTTCATCCATTGCTGGTCAATATTTTACAAATTGAAGCAAGCATCTGATCCTTCATTAAGTATTTATTAAACACTTTTTGAAATTATTTTACATGTTTCTGCAAAAGGCCTGCATATTAAATTTTAAATTCACAAGGTTTACCTGAAGTTCTTTGTATCTATCTTGAAACGAAATGGCCTCTTGCTCTTTTTCTTTAAGAAAATCTTTTTCTAAGACACTATGCTTTTCCATCAATGATTCCACATCCTAAAAGAAAAATCAAGCATAAATTTTGTAATATTTAATGGCATAAAATATATTCAGTTTTTTCAATGAACACACCAGAAAATATTTGGTAAGGAAAGAACTAACAGGAAATATGGTTTGAAGGTCAACACTATTACAGATTATATGCCCCACTCTCATTTCCGGACCTATATTAACACCGATATAACACTAAAATGATTCACACTAGTAAATGTTCACTAATAATATGTTCACCTTTAAAAGTATGTATCTAAGACTAACCATTGTTTATCAAAGACTTTTCTAAGTGATAAACTCATAAAACTCATTGAAATCTATAGCCAAGGGAAGAAAGCATCTTCTTCCACTAATGAGTTTTTAAACAGAGATTGGGATTGTATCAGATTTCGAGTTCATGCAATTCAAACATTTATTTTTTTTAGGCAAATGTAAATATACCTTTTTGATTCTCTGTTTTTCTTCTTCAGAAACTTTGAGTTTAATCTCCAGACTTGAAATTTTTTGCTGAAGCTGTATGTTTGATACATTGGCTCCAGGATCCTCAGAATCATCCACAAGAGCAATTGTTCCATTACTTTTCTCATCATTTAAACCCAATGGAAAAAGTGAGATATCCAGATGAGTGTGCGTTGATTGCTGAATCTAAACCACATTAAAAAAAAAAATACACAAAAGGGGAAAGTTTACACTGTACCAATAATGAAAACATCCAAAGGGCACCAGAAACCACATTTGGAAATTAAGTTGTAGCAAAGGTTCTGAAATTATTTCACCCTTTAAGTAAATCAACAGAAGACCTCAAACTGTTACAACAACCTGATCTTCGCAGCTAAGAAACTAAATTTCTTCTAAACTTTAGAGACTAAAGCATTTATCATTTTGCAAGCAAAGCACTAAAAAACTTGAAACATTTTCTTATGCTTGAGAGCATATAATTAAGTATGGACATATCTGATACTCACCATTCTTAAATTTATACAAACATCCATAATTTGTATATTTTTTAAATTGTAAATCAGAATTTGAAATTTCTTAATAACCACTAATGGATCATCAATCACTCTCTAGTACAGGCAGGTGATAGGTGACTCAAGATTATGTGCTGTAGTTTGGAAATCTGGACTAATTGCAGCATTTAGTCCAATGTCTGGATCAATAAATATTTGAATGAATAAAACCTATGACTGCTATCTTTCTGGTTTTTACTCTAAAATTGAAATGAACACTCTAATACCTAAAAAAGGCAGGGTAAGTGTCCCTGAAAAGAGAAATAATTATTTTTTTGTAATTATTTTTTCTTTTGAAGTTTTGAAGATTTGAAATGCAAAACTAAGTCAATTTTAATAAATGATACACTTAAACTGTACTTTGGTAACTATGGCTACTTAAATACTTTGCAATTATGCCACAAAACAAACATATTATTCAGTTTTTTGAATTCTAGCTATTAGCCTCAAAGTTAAAATATCTACATAAATATTTTTCAGAAATATTTATATAGATAAAAAATCAGAAAAAGTCGGGGCGCCTGGGTGGCTCAGTGGGTTAAGCCGCTGCCTTCGGCTCAGGTCATGATCTCAGGGTCCCGGGATCAAGCCCCACATCGGGCTCTCTGCTTGGCGGGGAGCCTGCTTCCTCCTCTCTCTCTCTGCCTGCCTCTATGCCTCTATGCCTACTTGTGATCTCTGTCAAATAAATAAATAAAATCTTTAAAAAAAAAAAAATCAGAAAAAGTTAAAAAAAATCAGAAAAGCTTCATTTAAACCAGGCTATAATTTTTTTAGTATGTAAACTTACACTTGTCTTTACCTGTGCTTTAGGAACGGTTTGACTGACAATGCTGTTGTCTGTGTGTGCGTTCTCTGGTGATGAAATGATGGGCTCGGAAGAGAGGCAGCCAACTGAAGTAGCATGGTCATGGTCCAGTATAATCTCAGGAGAAGCTGGAGAAAGATGGACTCCAGATACTAAAGAAAAAACAAATACAGGATTATCCAAGAGCAAGTCAAGAATGAGTTGAAAGGAAGAAAGAGAGTAGAGGGAAGGGAAAAGGGTAAGGGAAGTAAAGGCACTGAAACAAAGATCCTATGCCTATTCCTCAGGGACCACTATCTAAAATCTAAAACTAGTATTTCTAAATTTATCATAACATTTCCACATGAGATCCAGGCAACAAAACAGTTTACTAATGTCTTAGTGTTTACATAAAAACACATTACCATAAGTAGTGCATTTCCAACTGAGAGAAAGTATTCAAATATATCATCCATTTATTCAGTCAAGAAAAAGCACTAGCATACCTACTAATGCCCAGCACAAGCACGAAGCATGGAGAAGATACAGTGAACAAGACAGATGAGTTCATGTACTCAATGACCTTATGACCCAGTAGGCAAATAAAATCAATTAAATATGTATTACAATAAACTGAGCTAAAAGGAAGAATAATTACTTTAAAATAGCTAATCCAGGGCGCCTGGGTGGCTCAGTTGGTTAAGCATCTGACTCTTGATTTCAGCTAAGATCATGATCTCAGGGTCATGAGATCAAGCACCACATCCAGTTCAACAAACAGAAAGTCTGCTTCAGTTTCTCTCTCTCCCTCCACCTCTGCCCCTACCCACCTCCACAGCACCTGCTCTCTCTCAAATAAATAAAATCTTCAAAAAAAATTTTTAATTAAATTAAAAAGTAGCTAATCCAACTTCCTCTGTGTTAACTTCTTCTTTGTAACAGGCAAAAGACTTTGTTAAAATCAATTTTAGTTTACTGACTTGTTTCTATAAAAAAGTAATGTTGAAACAGAATCCTATAATTAGCTTGATGACAAAATATTATTAGATTATGATTTGGCTTAAATACAAAGGTCATGAAAAGAAAGCTGACTGCCAAGATGAAATAAGACAAGACACCAATAAGGGCAAAATTAAAAGGTCATATGTATTATTACTATATTTTCAAATTTCTTTCTAAAATTTCAAATATATTTGTATTATGTGTTTTAAAGTTTAAGAAGAGTAAATCACTTTTAACAATAATCCACTTATACATTTTGACTTTCTAAATTATATAGACCTTTATTCCACATTGGCATCAGTAGAAACGTCAGTGAAGTTCTACCATAAATTCTGGAAAGCAGTTCACAATGGAAATTGCATTTTTCCCTAAAGAAAGATATGTATGAGGTCATTAGATATTTTAAAACTAAGGAATATATCAATTTCTGATTGGCCAACCTATGGGATCATTTAATTTTCTTATATATACTATTACTATGTCATAATAACAAGTTTTTAAGACACTATGTGCCATACTGGATAAGGTATTCTAACCTTGTCCCACAGACATTTCACTATTCTAACTAAAATACAGAAAGCAGAAATTTCAATTCATGCTTGTACTCGATATATCTTTTCCAGAAATTATTTTTTCTAATCTTCACTAGTCTCTATGCTAACATATTTTTCTAAAATGTCAGAATAGTCTAATTCTAATTCTGAATTATAATTTATAATAAAAATATTCCTAATGAACTTTTAAAGGCATGAAAATAAGCACTATAGTACAGTAAAGGGAATACAAACTTGTAATTAACAGCATAGACTCCAGAACCATATTGTCATACCAGGTATAAGACAACTGGCAAGTTAAAATTCCCTTAGTTTTCTTGCCTGTAAAATTGGCATAGTGTTGCTAAGGAGACTTAACTTGACTAAAATATGTAAAACATTTAGCACTGTGCTGATATCATTTTCATTATTCCTTCAAAGATCATTAAAATTTTTTGGACAATTATGTTTATTTCTGGGCAGAAGGGTATGTGTGACTATGATCCTGGGTTCAAGAAACTCTTAAAAATATCATTCTGATCTGGGGTGCCTGGGTGGCTCAGTCAGTTGAGCATCTGCCTTTCAGCTCGGGTCGTGATCTCGGGGTCCTGGGATTAAGCCCCACATCAGGCGCTCTGCTCAGCAGGGAGTCTGCTTCTCCCTTTCCCTCTTCCCCTCTCCTTGCTTGTATACTCTCTATCTCTCACTCTCTCTTTCTCAAATAAATAAATAAAAGTCTTTTTTAAAAATATCAGTCTGATCTAATACCTGAACATTTTAACATCTCTTTATATGTCACTCATATTTGTAGCCATATTCTAAGACATCATATTGTCCCAAGTTAAATTCTCATCCTATAACATTAAATGGTCAAGTATATCACTTCAGACGAGATCGGGCACGTTCAGGGTGGTATGGCCGTAGACTCAAGTACATCATTTCAGAAAAAGAAGGAAAAGTAGGTAGAATATCGGGAGGAAGGAGGGACTGTAAGAGGAAAGAGATACATAAGGGAAAGAGGAAGGGAGATGTTGAGGGAGGAAAACAGGAAGAGGGGAACTTCACATTTGTGACTGCAACCTCATATTTCCACCAGCTACTGCCACCCTATCACACTTTCCCTTTATAACCAAAACAAATGATTTGTTTCCATCTTTTTTCTTCCTCTCCCACCCTTTATCACTCCACTGGACCCATCATTTAAGACATTAATTTTTCTTTCAGTTACTATTAATCAAATGAACACTTCTTTCTTGGATCATTATTTAGTTCTCAGGAGCACTTGCTACTAGCAACCCCCCCTGTTCCTGAACCTCCTCCTTTGGTGCTTGCAATAATACCATTATCTCCTAGACTTCCTCCTTATAGTTTGACTATTTTGTCCTTGTTTTCTTTTCAGATTCTTTCTCCACTCAATCTTAAGTTCCATTGTTCCCTACACCGTCTGACCTTCCCAATGTCCACATTACCACTTTGAAAATCCATTATTCAGATTATGATCTGTAAGCTAATGATACCTAAATTCACATCTGTAAGCACAAACCACATGCAGATCTCCAGATCCATATACTCAACTACAAGACAGTTCCATTTAGCTGTCCCGCAGGTATCTCAAACTTACCCATTATCTTATATAAAGCTGCTTTGCTTCATGTTTTCCATGTTAGTTAACAGTACCTCAAAGAACTATTTGCCCAAGCCAGAAATGATACCATTAAGTGCCAACCTCACTCCAGACACACTGTGCTACTAACAGTTCTAATTATGCCATACTATTCAATACCTCTGTGACCTCACAATACGCTGCCTAAGTAAAATGCATAGGTGTGGAGTCAATAATGGATTCAAATTTAAACAATAACAACTTACTTGTTTATGCAGCCTTGAGCAAATTACATAAACCCCTCTAAGCCACTGTTTCTTCTTCTGAAAATGGGGAAATAATGTGTAGCTCAAAACAAACATTAAGTTAACTCAGATGATGTATATAATCACTTCATTGTACCAGATACATGGTAAATATTCAGTAAATGGAAGCTGCCACTGAAATTATCATTTGTCAACTATCAAAGCAAGCCTATTCAGGAATCTCTTCACCTGCTCCATTACCACCCAACCATAATATAATTTAAATGTTCCACTATCAACATACAACAGAATTTCTAAGAAATAACTATAATTAAAACATTATATATAATAATGGGATACAAATAAAGCAATGATTAGGAAAAAATCTATAGTCTTGAACACTTCAATCAATTTTCAAAAAAAATCAATTAAATTCCCAGATCATAAACTAAAAAGAAACAATAAAGAAAACTTTAAAAGCACAATAAAGAAAACAAAGATAATGCAGATATAGAAATAGATTAAGAAGAAAAATAAATCCAAAAAATCAAAATCCTGAATTTCTAAAAGAAAAAAATCCTGAACTTCTCTTAAAAAAGTAATTAATTAAAAATAAGAGGAAGCAAAAATACACAAATGACAAGGAGAAAATAATTAAAACAGAACAATTTTTTAGTAATAAAACTCCTCTGTAGACTTCTAAGTAAATTTGAAAATCTAGGTAAAATAAGAAATTTCCACAGAAATACAGCTTATATAAGTTGTTCTGATTAGAGCTTTTAAAAAAAAAAAAAAAAAAAACCCACTCAAAAAATAGAACTGCCCTTGGGAAAAAAGTTAGGTACCTAACCCACGGATAAAGCACTCAAGAAAATTTCTACCAAAAATTTGAAGAATGGATAATTCCAATGTTCTAAAATTGTTGCTGGACATTGAAAGTAAAGGAAAATGTCAAAATTTCATTAGCATTATGTAACATTAACAAAACACTGATAGCTAAACTTGATAAAGATAGTACAAAAAGAACCATTAGAGATTTTTAGAGTATCACTTATAAATAATGACAAAGTTGTAAATAAAACTAGTAAAAGAATCCAATACCATATTAAGAGAATGACATGCAATGAACAACTCAGACTTGTTCCAGTAATGCAAGGATGGTTCGCTATTAAGGAATTCATTAACAAAATACTCCATATTAATATATTTCGAGAAAAATTATATGATTATTTCCAAGACTTTAAAAATGATTCTGATAAAACTGAATACCCATATCTGTTAAAAACACTCAAGAAAACAGGAATTGATAGACACTTTCTTAACATGATATAGGTCTTAGTCCTAAAGTCAGCAGGTTAATTAACTACTAGGGAAAAAAGTTGTCTCCTATATGAACAGGAGCAAAACAAGGATCACTACTACTTCCGTGCCAGTGAACATTCCACTAAAGGTATAAGGCAATGAGGTTAGACAAGAGAAATTAAATACAAGCATAAAAATAGGAAAGGAGGAAAACTATTTTATGTTCCTACTAACTAAAACAACACATACATTCAGTAAAGTAGCAGGATATAAACTTACACACAGCATATAGAAAATAGCAGTTACCAGTAAAAACAATTAACCACTTAGAGTATATAATGGTACAGAAGAATACTATTTTCCATAGAAAGAAGACAAAATAGTTACAAATTTAAGTGGAAATATGGCAAAAACTTTATAACACTTCTGAAAGACTCAAGGATAGACCTGAACAAAGGAAAAGATCTCTTGAAATTGGATAGGGAAACTATCCATCATAAAGATGTCAATCATCCCTTAGTTAATTTATAGTCCTAATATAATTCCAATAAAAGTAGCAATAAGCTTTTTTATAAGTGAACTAGACAAATGGACATTAAATGTCACACAGAAAAGCAAAAATGCAAATATGGGTAGGCAAATACTAAAAATGAAAAAGTATAAGAAGGATACTACCCCCTCATTATAATAAATTAAACTATAGTAAAACATACTACAGACCTTATTAAGACATACTGTATTTTAAATTATATTAGCACATATGATAAACTCTTTAAAAATAAAACAGTGTATTCATTTGGTGCAGTAGGAAACAGACCAGAAAAATATACCAGAAAGTCCAGAATAGTATGAAACGCAGATATATCATAAAAGTGGCATTTCAAGGACAAGGACAAGGGATAGCCATTTGGGAAAAAATGAAATTAGACTCATACTTCATGCTACAAGACAAAAAATAAACTCTAAATTGATCAGAGATCCAAATATTTAAAACTTTAGACCATATAAGGTGTGTTTGTGTGTGTGTAGTTTCTCTTAAACTATGAGTGAGTTCCTTTTTACCTTGGGTATAAAGGGCTTTTTAACCATAACTCAATTCTAGATACAGTAAAAAAAAAAAAAAAAAAAAAGGACAAATTTGACTATAGCATATATACAAATTTTGGGGTACCAAAAGTATCCTCAATAAAATTTTAAAAAGCTGATAAACTAAAAAATATGTAGAATATGTATCACAGGTTAAGAGTTAGTATTTGTAATATGTAAAAAATGCTTAAAACTTAAAAGGAAAAAATTAGAAGGAAAAAAAATAGCCTATAGAATAATGGGCAAAAATGTGAACAGACAATTCACCAAAAAATAAAATATACAAACAACCCTTAAATATATGAGGAGACACAGACATAGGCACCTGCTCATTTGTCATAAACACGGGGAGAAGAAAACCAAAACTATTGAGACTCCTAGGTGAAAGACAGGTGGCATGTAGTAGAAAGAAGAAAGGAATGGTGGAAATACTTTTTCTATGAGTATAGTTGTTTTTTTTTAAGATTTTATTTATTTATTTGACAGACAGAGATCACAAGCAGGCAGAGAGGCAGGTAGAGAGAGAGAGGCAAGCAGGCCTCCTGCTGAGCAGAGAGCCCAATGCGGGGCTCGATCCCAGGACCCTGGGATCATGACCTGAGCCGAAGGCAGAGGCTTTAACCCACCGAACTACCCAGGTGCCCCTATAAGTATAGTTTTTTATTTTGTTTTTTATTTTTTTTTTTTACTTATGGTTCTGATTTTTGGTACCATGTTAATGTTTCACATACTCAATAAAATCAACAAGCAAGGGAATAAGGGGATTGAATCCTAAAATAATATACAAAGAGTAATAAATGAACTAAACTGTATTTCAAATGAATACTCTTATCACACTATAAAGTGTGAGAGGGGTTGGGGTGGGGGGCAAAAACTAATCCAACTTTGTTTGGGACATAGTATTTTGACTATATGTCCTCAGTGTGAAGAACAAAATGAATGCTAAACAAATAGTGAGAAGAACAAGAGGAAGAAAAAAACAAGAGAATGAGGAGGAAGGAAGAAAAGGATAAATATAAAGCAAATATGGTAACATGTAACATCTGAAGAAAACCGATGAAGGACATATGGGAATCAGTTGTCCATTTCTTACAGCTTTTCTGAAGTCAAAATAAAAGGAAGAAAGAGCAAAAGGGGGGAGGGAAATTATATAACAGAAAATAAACAAGAGATCCAAAGTACTGCTCTTAAAGGAAAAAAATACTTGGTTTAAACAAAAGTCTTCTCTTTGCAAAGTGGCTGAATCAGTATGTACGGAAATACTCTTAGCGATACTGTTCATGATGGCAAATAAGTAACAACACCCTAAATACCCACTGACAGTTGAAGAGCTAAATGAGCTGTGGCATAATCATATATTGGAATATTTTACATCAATGAACATAAAGAAACTACAACTGCAATAAAAGGGAGGACTCGTAGAAAGGTACATTTGGGAGAAAAAAAGTAAATTGTAGGGAGTTCACATGTATTAACCTATTTTTATAAGGCACATAAAACTCTTTAGAGACATATACATATATACAATAAAACTGTATTTTACAAAAGTGAGGAAAACATAACTCAAAATTTAAGACAGTGGTTCTTTTTAGAAGACAATATAGGAATAGGACAGAACAAGAGTACTAGAATTGGTAATGTTCTAAGTTTTAAATGGCAGGTTCATGAGTGTAATTTTCAAATATAATAAAGAAAAAAATAATTACATATGCCTAAAAATTTAATTCTCTAGATGTCTTGTTTCAGTGCCCTTACTGGTTTTATTTCTCAACTCTCCTGAGCTACATTAACCTGCTAATCAAAATTTGCTCTACCTAAGTAAGATGGGAAAAACTCTAACTCAACTGAAGATAAAAAGGGACCAACTAGTTTACTAAAATAAGCTATGCTTTTATGAAAAGACGTCAAGAACCAGCAACCACCAATAAACACAATATTTGAAGGCATGAGCTTCTCTGGCATCCTGCTAATGTCAATATATATTCCAGAAACTAGGAACATCGAACCTAAAATGACTAGAATTTACATGTGCTTTCAGCTTACGAGGTATTAGTGGGATTTTCAAAAATTTAACTAAATAATATAGATGTTTACTGAATGTATCATAATCCACATCCTATTTTAAAAATAAAATGGGAAAATAAATGAGTTGTGCTGTGAAAAAAAAAAAAGAGAACATATAACTGTATTACTCTCTAAGTAGAAACTAGATATTTTCAGTTAAGCCTCTAAGTTTTCCACTGTGCTAGAATTCACACATCTTCCCTACGTTTTAGGTGACTATTCAATAGTAATTTACCCTAAAAAAAGCCACATATTGGTAAATACTGTCAACATATATAGACCAAAACCATTATTCCCCAATAATGATGGTACACATTTTATATATGCCTGCTTAACAAACGGGAATTTTTAAGCTTAACAGAAAATTACAAATTCCAATATGTAAAATATAATTATCTTCTCACCTAGACAATAAAATACAACTCCCAAGTTTCAAATTGCTACAATATTCTTTGGTCTATTAAAAGCTGATTGGGGGCCTCTGGGTGGCTCAGGTGGTTGGGTGTCTGCCTTCAGCTCAGGTCATGATCTTCAGGTTCTGGGATCTAGCCCCACATTGGGCTCCTGGAGACTGCTTCTCCCTCTGCCTCTCCCCAGTGCTTGTGTGCTCTCTCTGCCTCTCTCTCTCAAATGAAAAAATAAAATCTTTAAAAAAAAAAAAAGTTGACTGGTACCAGGCTTCATGTCAAAAATCTTTATAAGATCAAGTGTACCCAACAGCACCATTTTCCACATAAAAAAACTAATATTTTAAAAGCAGAAATCTACATAATTTTGTTTCTTTGAGTATTTTATTTGTTTGCTTGCTTCATAAGCAAGAGTAGAGACACAATTTGCTTCATTTCAAATGTGAAATCCTTGGTTTTCTAAAGCAGAGAATACAAGGTCAGCATACACTCTTTTGTAGCTATAAAGCTAATCAAAAACGTAATGAATGGCAGTTCTGCATCTTTCACTTTGAAACAGTAATCAGCAAAGTCACTGGACATATCATTTTTCATTGACAGACCTCTTCTAAAACACAAAAAAGTCTACTACGTCAGAATACTGCATAACCAAAAGAGGACCAAGTTTCCAAACAGTATGCAACTTTTTTCCAGTAATTTTGCCTGTGGTCAACTCTGTTTTGTTTACATAAGCATAATGACTCTTGTAAAGTCTAAACAAGAAACAGGTGTAAATACTCATGCACTTTTAATTATACCTAAAGAAATCTGTTAATCTCCACTGATGCTTAACAATTCACAAGGAGAACACTAATAAAATGATAAATGTTTTTATAACTTTTAACTTAAAAAATATTTTTGGACTTTAATTTTCATTCAGACATTCTTTTATCCAACCCAGGCCCTTCCTTTTCACCATCTCTTCATCTCACAGAGGCTGACGATTACCTTTTACAAACTGTCATTTCACTGAAATCCTATGATACCCTAATTTATTTTCAGGTCTATGTATGAACCCACTACTTCTGGTTCAGGGCTCATTGCTGAGACTGTGCACTCCACTCATGTAAATGAATCATTCAGTTATGGAAAATTATGCAAAAATTAAGGAAAATCTAAGTAGTATATCTAAATATGAAGGTTTGTTAGCAAATGTAAAACAAATGGATAGGTTGGGTTTCTTTAAATGGCAGAAACCAGGATTAAAATCAGTGTTTAGAAAAGTATTACCTCTATCCAAGAAGATTCTCTCCAAGAAATGACCCTTGATTTATTATTTAATGGATTGCAAGATATTACCAAGGCTATCTAGAAGAAAAAAATATAATAACTTAAAAAAGGCTAAGCTAGGGGCGCCTGGGTTGCTCAGTCGGTTAAGCGTCTGCCTTCGGCTCAGGTCATGATCCTAGGGTCCTGGGATCAAGCCCCACATCGGGCTCTCTGCTCAGCAGGGAGCCTGCTTCCCCCTCCCTCTCTCTGCTTCTCTGCTACTTGTGATCTCTGTCTCTCTCTGTCAAATAAAAAATATTAAAAAAAAAAAAAAAATAGGCTAAGCTACAGGAACACAAGGAATAGGAATGACCTTTTTCTTAGCAAAAGAAGGATTACAAAATTGATACATTTCTACCAATTTACTTTTAATTAGTCTCCAGAGTATCTTAGAAATACAGACCCTACCTCTCCTTGCCTCTTTGAGGAATAATAGTGTGTTCCTAAGAGCTATTTTGGCAACACCATATACCACAAATTGTAATGAGCAATTTTTGGAATTATGCAGATGCATAAAAAAACTATGTTTCAATTTATAAAAGAGACAGAGATAGAATAATGGTCAACACAAATTCATACCATATAAATAAAATTTTTTGGACAGGGACATTAAAAAATAATCTACTTAAATCTCCACTACTTCTTCATTATCACTGCAGGAAAAAAATCCCACATCATCCAAGAAATACTAAAAATAACAAGAGAAACATGATAACAAAATGCAGATAGAATTATCTAATGACTCTAATAACTTTGAAAAATATGGAAGAAATATCTCAGAACCATAAATATACCTTTAAGTCAAGTTACTATCTGAGGTATTTTTTTCTTTCGTCTAGTACTCACACAAGGTGACCAAACATAGGCAAATTCTACACAACTTCCAAAGAGGAAGGAAAAAAAAAATCACAATTTAAGTTAAAGCAATATACTAAACTGATCTGCTGAGGAAGTTTTTGGCTCCCCAGTCTATGGAAGTTGGGTCCAAAACTCGGGTAAATTAAGGGAAAAAAAACCCAAAACCAAACAAACAAACAAAAACATTATTTCAGAGTAAATATCCTCATTGTTGACCATGCATAACACTGTGCTACTTTCATCACAGCACACGCAAGTCACAAAAACTAAGGCTACCCATTGTTTGCAGGGATAAAGAAAAATCAACTGATGATCACTATTTCTATAGCTAGACATTAAGTACAAAAGGGCATAATCACAGAGGGTAAAAAGCAGGGAGTGTTAGAACCCAATTCCCACTTCATGGGCAAGTACACAGGATCCTCACAGGGAAGTGTGAGGCCCATCTTGGCTTAGAAGCTAGCTACAATCTCCATAAGAATCGGTATCTCTTAAAACAATCTTATGGATGTTGCTACTAGGGTCTCAAAACAGACATGTTTCATTACAAAATTTAACATACCAGGAAAGTCCAAAACTCTGCCTTCCAACCAAGTATATGTAGCTCATTCAGAGAGCTCCTAGAGAAGACATAATTTATTATCAGGATCATTTTTCAATCCAAGCATCTGGTAACAAGGAAGACATTCCACTTCATCATGTTTCCAGGGGAAGAAAGACAGAAAGTGTAATGTATCTTTTGAGAAGGACATTTAGAATATCTAAGAGATATCCAAGTGAAAACAGTAGGCAACCTGTAGATTATATGAATCTAAAGAGGTTAGAGACTTAAATGTATTAACAATAGTAAACTTGGAAAAAAACAAACAACTGAAACAGTAACATGCAGCTTGATTACTTCTAAATGGAGAAATTATCAAAATGTGCCTCTAAACTGTCTTGGGGCACGTAGGGGGCTCAGCTGGTTAAACATCAGACTCTTGGTTTTGGCCCAGTTCATGATCTCAGGGCTGTAAGATCGAGCCCCACCTCAGTCTCTGTGCTCAACCTGGAGTAGGCTTCCCCTCCCCCTCTCTTTTTGCCCCTGCCCCCCCCTCTAAAATAAATAAATTTATTTATTTACTTATAATTGTTGAAAGTCTTTAAAAGCAGAGCTGAGGTTTTTACTTGAAGAAGTTCTGCCCTGAGCTACAGCTTCAAACTGTGCCTGCCAGTTTGAATCTGGCCTTCCTGATGCCTACCCTATGGATTTCAGACTTGCCTAGCCAGCCCCCCAAATAATATAAACCAATTACCTGCAATATCTCTTTATATATCAACTACTGATTCTGCTTCTCTGGTTGAACCATGTGTGTTACAAATACCATGTCCACATAATACATAATACTCAAATACTTCCCAAAAGTTCTTAATGGGTAAAAACCTTTCAATTTAATTGGACCAAAGAGACTATTGTCAACATATACCCCAATGCTTTAAACCCTTTCTTGAACAAAGTAAAGAATAAATGAAAAGACAAACACAGATGGAAAATTGGACTGTACCAATCTTCCAACTTAAATAGAAAGCCATATTGCATAGAATATATTAAAGTTTGTGTGACTCTTTAATCATTAATTGGCAATTGTTTTTATTTTTTTTTTAAAGATTTTATTTACTTATTTGACAGACAGAGATCACAAGTAGACAGAGAGGCAGGCAGAGAGAAAGAGAGAGAGGGAAGCAGTCTCCCTGCTGAGCAGAGAGCCCGATGCGGGACCCGATCCCAGGATGCTGGGACCATGACCTGAGCCGAAGGCAGCAGCTTAACCCACTGAGCCACCCAGGCGTCTCCTGGCAATTGTTTTTAACAGAAAAATGCTCATACTGGTGGTGGGTATTAAGGAGGGCATGTATTACATAGGGCACTGGGTCTGGTGCATAAACAATGAATTTTGGAACACAAAAAAATTAAATTAAATTAAATTTTTAAAAAGTTAAAAAAGAATATTAATAAAAGAGTACATTTATCATGATTAGCACTGAGTAATGTAAAGAATTGTTGAATCAAAGTATTGTATACCTGAAACCAATATAACACTGTATATTAACAGTACTAGAATTTAAAAAATGAAAGTGATAATGCTTATTCAAAAATAAATAAATAAATGAATAAGTAAATAAGTAATGTAAAAAATAAGATGATCATAAAGAGGTATAAGTCATTAACCGATTTATATGTTCCTCTAATCCAATATCCCAACCATCATAATCATAGACATCTAGATTATAAAAAGAATTCTATATTATCTATTACCCATCCACCATAAATAACAACTAGAATAAAACAGAATATAATTACTTTATAGACAGAATGTTTTTTACAGCCAGTTTTGGGTTGTGAAAGCAGTGTTTCAGTGTGAAGTAAACCATAAAACACAAAGCCAGATGGTAATTTCAAATGAGAAATGTATATAAGGACAAAGTTAAGGACCTAACAGAAATAGCTGAGGGAGGAAAAAAGGGTAAATAATAGAGAAAAATTATTTAAAATGTTTTCTCTTCACACATAAGATGTAAGAAAAAGAATACTTTCTGAACCTCTCTAAAATATTGTCCCATACATTACATTCAATTTTATAAGATTATCAAACTGTCCTACTAAGATCTTCTAGTATTATCGACATGCTAAGAGCATGACTCTTAAGCTCAAACAGGTCAAATCCTAGGAAAAAAAGGAGTTACGTATCTTCTGTTCTTGTTGTGTACACTGATTTTTTACTATTTTTTTAAGTTCTGGGGTTTTTGTTTTTTGTTTTTTGTTTTTAAGATTTTACTTATTTGTCAGAGAGAGAGCACAAGCAGGGAGAGCAGCAGGGAGAGAGAGAAGCAGGCTCCCTGCTGACCAGGGAGCAAGATGCAGCACTCAATCCCAGGATGCTGGGATCATGACCTGAGCCGAAGGCAGATGCTTAATTGACTGAGCCACCTAGGCATCCCTACACTACAACCTGCTTATATCATAATGCTTTCGGAGACAAAAAAAAAATTTTTTTTAGTTAAGTATGTTGGGAGATTTACCGTCTTCAAAGCATTTACTTGCATTCTCTCTGTTTATATGCCCAATAAAACCCAAACATAGCAAGTGGAGAAAAATAAGCTCTATAAGGAGAAAGATGATGTACCATATTTTAGGCTAAGCCTAATTTTTTAGACTAACATGCCTAAGTTTTTAGACTAACACGAATGGTTCAATACTATATATACATATATTTAGACAAAGAGAAAATCACTCCAGAGTATAAGTATGCATATCATGTGGTTATGAGTATTTGCCTTCTTTAAGTAACAGGTAACTCTGAGAGTCTAAAAGAAGCTATGAACTTTCTTTCCAGGAAGGTCCATACACTCACAGGAGCACAGAATTTAGCATATAACTTGATGGATTTCATACATGGCATATTTAGAGGCTTTATAAAAAGAGGATAAAAAAATAAATAAGACAGTTTTCCATCCTAAAGATCACATTGTAGTGAGGATACATATAAACAAATTAGTATAACACATAATAGAAGATGTAGAAGATTAAGTATAAGAAGAAAAGGATTATTCTATCTTTATATGAAAAGATTCACAAAGGATGTGATCCCTAGATAGACATAAAATATGACATATAGCTTGTCCGATAAAAGAAAAGCAAGAGAAGGGGGAAAGTTAATATTTAAATAGCACCATCTCGGGTGCCTGGGTGGCTCAGTGGGTTAAAGCCTCTGCCTTCAGCTCAGGTCATGGTCTCAGGGTCCTGGGATCGAGCCCCACATCTCTCTCTGCCTCTCTCTGCCTGCCTCTCTGCGTACTTGTGATCTTTCTCTGTCAAATAAATAAATAAAATCTTTTTTAAAAAAATAGCACCATCTCGGGCATATATACTCATTTAATCGCTAATAGTATTTATTATAATCTTGAATCATATGTATGTACCCATAATTAAATAGCTTTCATATATATGAATGGATAGCTAACAGTGTAGGTTATATAATATACGTACACGTGTGTGTGTGTATTCACACTTAATCTTCAGAATACTTCTGAGCAAGTATTATTACCATTTTACAGATAAGGAAACAGGTAATGAAAAGGCTAATTTAACTTGGCCAGGTCACAGAGTTTCTTACTAGTACTTTCTAGGCAAAGGGAAGAGTGTATGAATACTATATGTCAACTACATTTAAAAAAAAAAGCTACAGAGACATAAACTGCAGTTTAGGGGACAGCAAGTTCTACAGCATAATTGAAAAGTAAAAGGCTCAAAAGAAATATGGTGATTACAGAGGTCTTGGTCAACTAGTTGTAACAAATTTAGAAAAGGAGAGAAACTTAAGAATAACAGTTATCTGGCTGATACACCTCGTTGAATGGTGGTTTTATTAAGTGAGAAAAGAAATATTAGAAGTGTGCAGGTTTAAAGCAGTAGAAAAGGAGGTAAGTTTTAGTTATGTTGACTTTAAGTGACCTAAGGGACCCCCCAGATAGAAAGAGCCAGAGACCAGTTGAAAATTTAAGGCTGAAGCTCTAAAAAGGGGACAAAGTAAAAGCACGAACCAAAATATCCTCAAATAAAAGATTTCACCAGTGAAAAAATAAAGAAGTCAAAGACAGAACACTAGAAAAAAACAATTTTTAAGAGACAGGGAGAAAAAAGATAATAATGAAGTGAAGAATGCAAAAGGATTTGAGAAGTGGGAAAAAACCCCAGGGTATCCACTGCCATAATCATCAACCTAAAAGAGAAGAGCTGACAGTATAAAACGACACAGGTGCAACACAACAGCAATTGATAGAAAGGAAAGGTCATTTCCATATTTGGTAGGAATTGAGGGGGTTGAAAAAGTAACTGAGGAAAGCTCAGTGGAGAAACAGACATTTAAACCAAGCCTTGAAAGAAGCATGTGACTTGAACATGCAGCAATGGAGGCCATCCCAGCTGGAGAACAAAAGGAAAAACTAAGAAGCAGAGAGGTAGGAACCCGCTGGGAAAAATCTGCTGGGAAGAGCAAGTAATTTCAGTTTTACTGGACCACTGGTATTTCAAGGGTAACAGCGAGTGGAAAGTCAACATTGGCCATCACCAGACAAGAGTGTATTTTGAAAGTTAGACAAAAGACCATAGGGGTTTTGAACTCTACTGTATAAAGACTATTCTAGAAACCATGCACAGGATGAATTAGGAGAAATGATGCCAGGTAAGATAGTATTTGTAATAATTGACGTGAGATGCGACATAAATCTGAACTAGTTTGATACAGAAGTGAAAACAAAGAAGGAGGGGGGAGCTGATGCACTCAACAGAAGAATGTGACCAACAGTGCTAACCAATGCAATTTATTTAGCTTCTACTAAAGCTAAACAACTGTACTAACCAAACCAATGCCATTTTAAGACAAAGCGTTTGAGATACCAAAAATAATTAACCCCACTGAAAAGAAAATCTGTAACTTAATTGGCATAGCGTCTATAGCATTCATGATGAATATGAAAATAAGTCATATTTCAGTAAGTCATTTATAAAACTCTTAAATGTTGAATTATTTTTAAAAAGATGAGTTTGTAGCTTTTTCTTATAGAAGTATATTTGAACATAAGGTTGTTTCAGTTCTAAAACATTCATTAATTTTAATGTCTACCTTATATAGTTTTATGTAAAAATGTTTATATTTTTTACCAAACCTGTAAATAGATCACTATAAGCTATGAGCTAATGAAATATGGCTTCAAGTAGCCTTTAGGAAAACTAATAGCACATCTCTGAAAATAATTTCCCATAAATCTTAGCAGGTAAGTAAAACGTAATTATAAAATTAAAACTCTAAAATCAAAAAGGTAAAATTTCTCTAAACTACTACTAGTAGAGAATTAATTACTACTAATTTATATATAAATAAATTTATACTTTATACATTAATATATTGCTTATGTATATGTATATATTAGTATATAGCTTACATAATAAGCAATATATTAATGTATAAAATATATATATAAATTACATGAAGAAAAGCTTATGGTATGGATCTTATTACATTAAATTTTTTTCCTTTTTTCTAATCTATAAAGAAGTCTTAATATTTGCAATAAGCAAAACAATTAAGAGCTTTTCCAAACTAAATTTAACCAGTTACACATACTGCTAGACTTAGAAAAACACTGTGCTTCAATGAAAACTTTAAAATTCAGTTGTCCCAGGAAACTGAGAGACTAATTCAGACTCAAAAACCTAACAACTGACTAAGCAGTCTGAATAAGGCAAAAATTACAGCCTATCCATCAAGCCCAGCTGTTTACCACTTCATGGGCAGAAACATAAAAGTCTGAACTACTTTTCAGAAGTAAACAATTCTTCTAATTTAGATCTTTCCCATCAAGAGAAAAAAAACAACTAATTATTTTTGTTACACACTGCGAAGTATAATTGTCTATTTAGTCACTCTAACCATAAAAGAATGCAAGAAATAAATATACTTTTTTGATTTACACTCAATGAATCCAAAATGACATCAGGTTTAAACTCTAAACAATACTACCATGACCAACAACAATGCCTTTTCTTTCTGAAGAAATGTAATTCAAAAATTATAAGAATTATATACAAATAGCATTCAATTAGTGTAATGATACCAAATCTTCTCAATGACAGTGAAGAATATAAATGTATGATTTACATATTTTATGGATGTAAAAAAATCTTTTTAACATAAGCCCATTTGACATCATCATATCTAATTAAACTATAGCAAATATATTAGTGAGAGTACAAGATTGAAGTACATTAAAATAGACAATGTATTTGTAGTAGACACACAGTAATTATCAGAATCCAGAAAATACGAGCCTGAAAGTTTAATTTTTTATTTCAGTATTTTTTTTTACTTTAAATTAAGTTAATGAAAACCAACCATCAGGAAGTAGAATATATAGGTAAAGATTTTTTTTATTAAAAACAAAAATCCTAAAACTTCTGTTTCCAAAAGTATGAGATTAGGTACCTGGCTAACCAATCTACAGAAAGCAATTAAAAATATAGAGAAATGTTTTTAAAAATCCACTAAGAAAATCAACTGATGATCCTGCAAAACAGAAATACTTAGGCAAAAAAATAAGTAAACTATGTAACAAAAAGAAATAAGCAAGTTTTTGCCTTGGAGACATTTTGCCAACCTTGTAAACCTCAGCTTTGTTTTCCAAGACCTCAAAGACATGGGGAAAAAGTAAAGTTCAGGGCCCACCAAAGGGCCCTCCCCCACAAAATCTGGGACCTCAAAGAACTATATTCTCCTGCTAAGAGTGAACTCAAAATAATATACCCATCCTAGAACAAAAGAAAGAAAATAGCCTGTGTCTAACAATGCAATGGATCAGGGAAAAGAGAAAACAGAAGACAAGGGGAAGAAGCAGAAGAAAAGGAGAGGAATGGAATGGAAAAGGAAGAGGAAGGGAAAGGAAGAAAGATCAAAAGAGAAGAGAAAGAAAAGGGGAAAGAATGGGAAAGGAAAAGGGGCAGGAGGGCAGGAAGAGAGGGGAAGAGGAAGAGGAGGATGGGAGAGGGAAAGAGAAAGAAAAAAGAAATAATAAAGTCATGGGTAAGCTTTACACCAGCTTAGACAATGATGAACAAAGAACGGGTGCATGAAAGATGTACCTGTAACTGCTCAGATGGTAACACAGTCTGTCGACTGTAGAAAGCTTCACTAATCAGAACAAGGACAAGCATTTCCAAACAAGTATCTACTGAGGGTTTGCCAGCAAGGTCCCCCTCTATGGAAAACTCCCAAAGATTAACTTCAAGCAGAAGGAAATGATTTGTGATGCAGAGTTTAAGTTGCAAAAAGAAATAAAGAAAAAAATGGTAAATATGCAGATTAATCCAAAATATTTTGTCTATATAAAACATTACTAAAAGTAATAATGCCTTGTAGAGTTAAATATATATATATTAAATATATAAATATACATGTAGAATCTGGAGAATAGCTATATGAAAAATACTTGCCAACACTGGCATAATGACCAGAGAGGAAATTCCTGAAGTTCAGATGTTCCACTGTGCTTATGTTTTTCAAAAGGAAGATAAAGATACTAATTTGCTTCAGGCTTTACTAAGTTAAGAATGCTCATTAAAATTTCTAGGGAAACCACCAAAAGAAGCAAAACAGGGCTCATAATTTCCAAACTGAACAAGCAGGGGGAAAAGGAAATAAAATCAATTCAAAAAAGTGAAAAAGAGGGGCGCCTGGGTGGTTCAGTGGGTTAAGCCGCTGCCTTCGGCTCAGGTCATGATCTCAGGGTCCTGGGATCGAGTCCCACATCGGGCTCTCTGCTCAGCAGGGGGCCTGCTTCCCTTCCTCTCTCTCTGTGATCTCTTCCCTTCCTCTTTCCTACTGTGATCTCTCTCTGTCAAATAAATTTTAAAAAATCTTAAAAAAAAAAAAAGTGAAAAAGAAAAAAGAAGAAAAAATGGCACTACAAAAAAAAAGCCAAAACTACAATGGTAGGAAAAAGAACCACATACAGACATCAGTAATTACATTAAAACATAAAGGGACGAAATAATCTAATTAAAAAACAAGGACTGTCAGACTCGTAAACAAACAAAATTGAGATTTAAGCTCTTTATGAATGATATATCTAAAAAACATAAAGATACAAAAAGACTGAAAAACATAAGAATAGAAAAAGTAACATCAATTGAATTCTAATCAAATAAAGTTTCTATATTTATATAGGACAAAATGGGCTTGGGGGACAAAACAATTCTAGAGATATAAAAAGATCATTGCATACTGATAGAAAGTTCAATACACCAAAAAGATACGGGATATATGAATGCACCTAGTAACATAATCTCAACATAGACAAAGCAAAAAATTACACAACCTCAAAAAGTTTATAATTCCACCATCATAAGAGATTATAACATTTGTACAATTTAAGTTTATATAAAACATGTGCATTCTGCAATTGTCAAACTCCTCTCTCTACAGGCTCAGTGCAGCAAATTTCCTAAATCCTGATGTGTATAACCATCACCTGGGGATCTTGTTAAAATGCAGATTCCGGAATGGCAGGTGAGGAGCTGAGCCTGATTTCACAGTTTTAACAAGGTCCAGGGTATGTCAATGCTGTTCATCTTCAGATAGCACTCTGCCCCAGAGAAAGACCCATTAAATTATAAATATTTTATATTATACTACTTTCTCTAGCCATAAAGCAATCAAGTTAAGAAACAATAACAATAAAAAAAAAACTAGAAAAACCCCAGACATTAATAAATACTTTTAAAGTAACTGAAGGATCAGTTCATTCTGAATATTAGAAAACATTGATAATTGAAGGATTTTTTAAATATCAGAATTGGCAAGATGTAGCTAAAGTAATAAATGGAAGGGGAACTACAGCCTTGAATGTTAATATCTGAAAAGAAGTTAAAATTAATGAAATAAGCATCAAATATTTAGAAATTAGGAAAAACAGAAGAATAAATCCAACAGAATAGAGCAAAGAAAATGATCATAAAAAATTAATACACCAGAAAAAAGTATAAAATAAATGTAAAATTAAGACTGTTGACCCTGCCACAAGTTAACACAACAGCAAGATGGGGTGCCTGGGTGGCTCAGTAGGTTAAGCAACCAACTCTCGATTTCAGCTCAGGTAGTGATTTTAGGGTTGGGAGATCCAGCCCCATCTTGGGCTCCTTCTTGAGTGACTCCACATTCAGGAAGGAGCCCAAGATGGGGCTGGATGCCATTATTAAAGGCCCATTATCCACAACCACCCATCTAAGGAGGTCCACAATAAAACCAGCCTTTATCACATTCAATTCAAAAAAGCAAACCTCAAAAGATTTTCAATTTTAATTTAAATGAAGAAAATTTTGACAATGAAATCATTAAAAATGATTTTGTCTTCACCTAAGCAATGCTTTCATAGTAAAGAAAACTTTTAATACACAAGGCTACAAAGCCAAGAGAATAATATAAATTAACTACAAGAACTCAAGGTTGGATTAATACTTTGATCAGGCACAAGAGCAAGGATTTTATTTTATTTTTTAAGATTTTATTTATTTATTTGACAGACAGAGATCACAAGTAGGCAGAGAGGCAGGCAAAGAGAGAGGAGAAAGCAGGCTCCCTGCTGAGCAGAGAGCCCAATGTGGGGCTCGATCCCAGGACCCTGAGAACATGACCTGAGCCAAAGGCAGAGGCTTAACCCACTGAGCCACCCCGGCACCCCAACAGCAAGGATTTACTTAGTTTACATGATTTATTCAAGATAATATCCTAATCAAAAGTATAACCTTTAATACTCAATGTAAAGATTACAACAAAATATTCAGAGGAATATCACAGTAATCAATATAACTTACAAAATTTTAGTCAAATGTCCTATACTTCGATATTTCGGAATCCACAAAAATGAAAAAAACATGAAACACTTCTAAACTTTAAAATGATATTCCACAATAACAAACACTTACTGAATATTCACTATGTCCTCACCCTCTGATGAGGTAAAGAAAGGGAGAAAGGGAATAAGAATGGTTGCAGGTGGAAAGCTGCTGAGGTCATCTAAAAAAAAAAATAATGACAGCTCTGACTGGGGTAGTAACAAGGGAAGTAGATAGAAGTAAAAAGATCCCCATATTTGACAAAACCTGGAACCTAAAGAATTGACTGATGGAGGGTCATGGAATAGAGAACCACAAAGAGGAAACAGGAGCAGAAAAGGATTAGAAGACTCAAAAATCTCATGAAATGATGGCACTCCCCAAAGAGGAAACACCAGAGAAGCAGTGTCTGCAGAAAAGAACAGCACCAAGAGTTAAAGACATCATTTGAGGAAATCAAATACCCAACCTTCAGAACAAAGAAGGAAGGGCTGGAAAACTCAACCTGACTGAGAACAAGGTGTGAGCTGATTTCAGATCCTCATTTGTGTTAACAGTGTTCATTAGAGATACCAGTCCAGAGACATCAAACCAAGTGTGTGCGGATCAGTCAGAAACTTTGGCCATGCTGGTTCTACTGTCCTGTCAGTCTCATATTCCTGCAAGCCCTATCTGTCTGGCTACTTGAGAATTCCCAAAGTAGAAGAACTTACTGTTCCCAGCTATGGCTAGGCCTAGGAGTCCAAAGCAAGAATTTTAGGAGTAAAGGGAAAGAGGAGTGACATAAGCAGCTGAAAGTTTATCAGCTTTCAGGTCTGGCTGTGGCCTCCCATCTCTGTAGCAGAGACTTTAGGTAAAATTGAAATTTACCCTATTCTATCATATCACTACTCATTCACAGCCCCTATACCTAAGGTCTACTCCCCGCTCTCTACCCCATACCATCCCATCTGACTGAACAGAATGATGACTGCTGCCCTTTAGAACACTCATACACAGGAGTCACTCTGAATCAGACCTAGCCCTGGCTTTCTAGCCAAAACACAGAGCCCCCATTCTCATGAAGAATAAGAATTCAGATTCCAAAAGGAGGATGATGCTCTAGACTTCAGAGATTCTGGAACTAGGGTCAGAAATTACAGAAAACTTTGTCAACTGAGACCTTTTACTGATCCCTTAAAGACACTATACGAGTAGTATACATGTTCAAGAGATTCATCAATGCTGCCCTATGTAGCTGAAGTTAACTCTCCAGGTGTTTAAGTGTTCTATTATATAAATATATGCCCCAAATATTAAGCCTTCTGCTTTCAACTGACATTTGGGCTCTTTCTAATTTAGAGCTATTCCAATAAACATCATTTTACCCATAAAAAATAAAATGTGACAGGGGCGCCTGGGTGGCTCAGTGGGTTAAGCCGCTGCCTTCGGCTCAGGTCATGATCTCAGGGTCCTGGGATCGAGTCCAGCATCGGGCTCTCTGCTCAGCAGGGAGCCTGTTTCCTTCTCTCTCTCTGCCTGCCTCTCAGTGTACTTGTAATTTCTCTCTGTCAAATAAATAAATAAAATCTTAAAAAAAAAAAATTAAATAAATAAAATAAAATAAAATAAAATGTGACAACTAAAGAGCATTTCAACCTACCATGCTACCACTAATTTGTCCATAGCCAGCTAAAGATTTCATTTGCAGTGTACTCATAAAATTACCATCACCTTCAATATGGCCAATATTTACTTGTAAATATAAAATATATATTTAAAATATATACTAAATATAAATATAAATATAAAATTTGACATTATTTAGAGTTAGAGAACAAGCATGATCTATGATTATATTAGTAATAAACTTAATTTTAAATAAGCTTCCCATAAAGTCACAGAAATAATATAAATAATGACTTACATTAAAATAGCTTTCCTGGGACGCCTGGGTGGCTCAGTTGGTTAAGCAGCTGCCTTCGGCTCAGGTCATGATCCCAGTGTCCTGGGATCGAGTCCCACATCGGGCTCCTTGCTCAGCGGGGAGCCTGCTTCTCCCTCTGCCTCTGCCTGCCATTCTGTCTGCCTGTGCTTGTTCTCTCCCTCTCTCTCTCTCTGATAAATAAATAAAATCTTTTAAAAAATAAATGAATAAATAAATAAATAAATAAAATAGCTTTCCTGAAAATACATACAAGAATATTCACTGCATCCCTTTTTCTGAATTTGTGTCAAGATCTCTCTCCAGAAACAGCCCTAAATATGCAAACACAGTATAGCATGTTAATCTTTCAAGCTTCCAAATGCCTCAATAAATGGATACTTCTACAAGTCTCACTAAATATTAAATGAGAACATCAAAAGTAAATTAATGGGAAAGTCAAAGAGGAAAAAAAGAAGTTCACTGCAGGACTGTGTACAGTAGCCAGAAACTGGGAGGAAAATAACTGGTTACATGAATACTGGTACATCCATGCAAAAGAGCACTGTGCAACCACTAGAATGAGTTAGGAAGATCTCCAAGTTACTGTGGAGGAAAAAAGCATACACAGGACATACACATATACATACAAAGGACACGGTCACCTGTGTAAAAAGAAGAGGGCACATTCACATTTTTGTTCACCTGTACAATATCTGGAGGGCTACAAAACAAAATGTAAAACAAGTTATATCAGGGGAGTGGGACTACAGGACCAAGATAGAAAAGAAATTTTCACTGTATAATTTTAATATCATTTCCCATTTCTTTCATACCTTTATACTACATATGTGTGTGTGCCCAGCTGTCAAAAACAATAGAGAGTATATTTTCTGAGACCAAAGAAATATAATTCATAAGGGTAGATTAATAGAAATTTATGAGTTGGTAAAAGAGCACGAAGCAATGATACCTACTGTTACTGAGCCAAACAGAGATTAAAAATTCTTTTTGGGGGGCTAATTTGGGATTATGATGATAAAGAGAGTACTATCTTCATCTTACAGAAAAATGATACACTGCCAAATTTCATTTTTCAGTAATATGAGAAAATCCCTACAAAGCTCTATTTTAAAAAAATTTTAGAGTATTCTATAACATCCTAAAAATTAAAGCAATCTTTTTAAAAAGCAAGATCAGAATTAGAATGCATAAAGACTGAACCATAAAATATTACAAGAATCAGTTTAAATAGTAACTGATAATTAAAATATATAGAAAAAAAGTTTATCTTAAGTATTATAGTACTTCATATTAATAGTTTTGTTCCATGTTTATAGCTATTTATAGAGCACATGTGATTTATTAGATTAGTCCCGTATCACTTGGACTATGAAGTTAAAACCAGGTACCATGATTCACCTAGAAGCTACTCATATCACAAAATAAATAAATAAATAAATAGAATTGGAATTCAAAATTTGGAATCTAAGAACATTTAGATATCATCTAGTTCTTCAATCTATAGATTAAATAATTGCGTTTCAGAGTACTCCTCCTTCCACAGTCAGTTATTTGCCTCTACACCACACTATACACCCAATCTTCAAAGTCATAACAAATATCACTGATATATTCCGTATTATATGCAATTAATGAAAATGGGAACTACCATAAATTACTGAAAACTAATATTACATATACAGTAATAACTCATAGCTTCATAGAAGCGATCACCTTAGCTATCATTTATAAAAAGTGGTTCCAGAATAAAAGAAAGTGAGTTGATAACCTGGGAGTTAAGAAAAAAATACAGAAAGTAGGAAAAGGAAGCTATCTGGCAATCATCCATTCAAACGATCTGTTTAAAAATACTATGAAATTATTATACTACAATGGAAATCCAATTTATATCCTAACAAAATGTCTAATGTGGATAAAAAGTTGAAGAGATGGGAAATTTTTAGACATTATCCAACTGTCTATTATAATATGAGTCTGTGAATATAAGTCAACTTCAAATTTTACCCAAAATATAGCTCAGACCAATGAATTCAGTTAATGTTTACTATGACTATGCACAAACCACAGATGAATTTCAAGAAAAATATCACAACAATATTTTCTCAAACAAAAATGTGTGGACTCAGGTTCTGAGCTCTTGTAGATGTGTAACACAGATTCTACTGGAAAAACAGGGTTAGCAAGAAGAGTAATGGGATATTAATAAAATGACCGATTTGTTGTCCTAGGTTTTCCTGGCCAGGAGAATGGAGAATGGAAAAACTGAGCCATGAAATCAAAAAGGCATCTGTCTTCCAGGTTTCTCTCTGCCAATGTCTTGAGAAAAATGTTTGAACTTTCCTGTTGGCTTTGTATGCAAATAGCTCCAGATGCAAAGTGAACCACATCTAAGTTATTTGGTTCAACATCTGCTGGTCCAATTCCCATTATTCCTTCTAAAGGGTCGGCTTGTGACAGTTTAGTTTGCCCTCTATATAAGCTGTTTTGAAGGAGCTAATTTGGATTAAAGTATCTATCTAGACCACTTGTTTTTCCCTTTGATGGTCAATGCATTCTAATGTGGTTCTGTGTAGTGCTACAAGTAACTTAGAAACATATTGGAAAGGACAGTATTCAAGGTTTCGCCTCCCACCTCGCCTTCTAGACAATTTAAATTTATACAGTTAAAAAGTAAAAAGCGAACAGTCATTTGCCTCTAAAACAGCACCACACACATTTACACAATGGCAACGTGACAACACTTTCTGACATAATATTTTTTTTCATGAAATCTCTATCAAATATTTGAAGCTGAAGTTATTGATAAAAGCATCTAACACTATTAACAATGCATTCCATGAAACATTCAGTCATTTGAGATGACAATTCTCATATGGTATCACTGAAAATGGAATAAGGTCCATAGCATATGGCACTTAGTGTCTGATACACAGTATACCTTCAAACATTTGATAAAGGAGTGAATTAAGTGAATGAATGAATAACAACAAAAAAAAAAAAACTAAAGAATTCATTTAAATAAATCCCATATATTCTGAAACCTTGGGTCTGCTACAATCAGAAAACAATCAAAAAACATACTGAACCCAAACTAAGACTAATAGTCTAATGTTCTTAGAACTTGTACAATCAAGAAAAGAGAAAGCCCTTACTTCAGAAGGGTACAATAGGGAGGACAAATTGCTTTATAGGGTAAAAATGAGGAAAAGAGGAGAAATCAGAATATCCACCTATGCATGGATAACTCTGTGTGTGTGTGTGTGTGTGTACCTATATATTTTTGCTTTTATAGGTGCATGTGTTTATCAGAAGATAAACATTCATTTTGAAAAGTAGTTTCCTAAGAAGTAGAACATTACCACTCTTATAAAAATTTATAAGATAGTTGATAATGATTTCAAAAAAAGATCTCTTAGCTTTAGGGGGAAAAAAAACTTTTTCTAAAAAATACAGCTCTATGTGTAAACTCAAAAACTTTCAGATATTATATGCTATGCAAAATAGCATATAAAGGAAAATGATTTTCCTTCAGAAAAATATTTAGAAAAATAAATACGAAAAAAAGTCAGTAAAATAACTCGATACTACTATTATTGCTTCTAGACCCTAGTATTTTTGAGCTAAAATTTAGTCTAACCTCTACTCTCCTCTACTGTTACCTGCTGCCATACAGTAGGACCTGACAAAAAATTAGGAAAAAACAAAAACAAAAAAACAGCAAAAAAGCTGTTCTCTCTTTCTGTGAATCCGTGATTACTCTTGTTTTTTCTTTATAATTTTTTTTAAATTTTTTTATAATATTTTTTATAATTTTTTTTATAATTTTTTTTATAATTTTTTTAAAGATCACAAGTAGGCAAAGAAGCAGGCAGAGAGAAAGACTGGAGGAAGCAGGCTCCCCGTGAGCAGAGAGACCAATGCAGGGCTCGATCCCAAAACCCTGGGATCATGACCTGAGCGGAAGGCAGAGGCTTTAACACCCACTGAGCCACCCAGGCGCCCCTGTGATTACTCTTGTTAATCATTATTCCCAGGTAATTTGTCTGTCTTGGGAATGACCAGAAAACTTAAGTGAACCTCAGAGTATAGCTTTTTTGTCATCTTTCAGTAATTATCTAAGATTCCCAAGATTACTATATTTTTTAAGGCAAGTTTAGGTTTGCCTTCCTCTACCTTATGATTGTAAGACTATTTATTTACTGCCTAAGAACTAAAACTAATTAAAAAGAGTTCCTGTTATTGAATCACTATATTGTACCCTGAAACTAATAATATTGACAAATTAAAATAAAGAATTTTTTAAAAGAGTTACTTTTAAAAGCAAATCTGTTCTACTAATCATCAAGAAATAATTACTGAGCACTGCTTATTAACAAGGCACATGCTATACTAAGTGCTTAGGATTCACAAAGGTTTAAAAACAGTCTCTACCCACCAAGGTTTAGACTAAAGAAGACACATATAGACAGCAGTCATATTGACAAAATATTTTTTAAAAATATATATTAGTTACTCCATGTTTTTGGCAGCGTTAGTTACAACAGTCAAAGGAAGCAACCCGAGTCCATCAACGGATTAATGGATAAAAATGTGGTCTGTGGGATGCCTGGGTGGCTCAGTTGGTTGGACCACTGCCTTCGGCTCAGGTCATGATCCCAGAGTTCCAGGATCGAGTCCCACATCTGGCTCCCAGCTCCATGGGGAGTCTGCTTCTCTCTCTGACCTTCTCTTCGCTCATGCTCTCTCTCACTGTCTCTCTCTCAAATAAATAAATAAAATCTTTAAAAAAAAAATGTGGTCTGTACATACAATGGACTATTATTTAGGCTTAAAAAGGAAGGACATTCTGACACATGCTACAACATGGATGAACCCTGTGGATATTATGCTAAGAGAAATAAGCCAGTCACAAAAAGACAAACACTGTATGATTCTATTTATATGAGTTGTCTAGAAGAGAGAGAAAGTAGAATTGTAGCTGCCAGGGGCTGGGGATAGGGGCAAATGGGTAGTTAAATGGCTACAGAGTTTCAGTTTCACAAGATGAAAATGTTGCACACCAATGTCAATATGCTTAACAATACTGAACTATACACTTAAAAATGGTTAATATGATAAATTGTGTATGTTACTTAACCACAGTTAAAAAAAATTGGCCAAAGTGCCAAGCAAATGATGCAGAAAAAAAATAATGCAGTAGTTCAGAAGTAAGAGCAATTATAAGATATGGAGTCAGTTAAAGTTCTATATACCTTGGTCTGAAAGAAAAATGAGTCTCAAGCAGATAGGAGATGAGGGAATGTACTACAATCAGAGCAATAGCAAAGTGACAGAACAGACACCAGCCAGACACAAAATGTAGGTCAGTTTGACTAGCCACAGGCTTCAAAACGAATAACCATGGAAGGTGAGCTAAAAGGAAAGACTACGAAATAGAGAAGAAAATGCCCAATAAAGGCAGTTCTTTTCATTGAGTATCTTTCACTAAGACAAAGTAATAATTACTTTTAGTGAGAGTAAAGGCAGGAGGAAAAGGAAATTGATAACTTCATATTTGCTTGTCTCTTGCTTACATACTCCAACTTCCATGATGACGGAAGTACAGAGATACATTCAAAAGGTTAGATGCTATACATTGATGAGATATGGGCTTAGAGGTAACAATGTGAATACAGAACCAACATGTGCATTTCCTTTATTCTAACTGGCAATTTTTTAACATCATCATCACACAGAAACTAGCATTTTAAAATGTCCCTCTAGGGGCACCTGCGTGGCTCAGTGGGTTAAAGCCTCTGCCTTTGGCTCAGGTCATGATCTCGGGGTCCTGGGGTCGAGCCCCGCATTGGGCTCTCTGCTCCGCGGGGAGCCTGCTTCCTCCTGCCTCTCTGCCTAGTTGTGATTTCTCTCTGTCAAATAAATAAAATATTAATAAATAATAAATAAAAATAAAATAAAAGGTCCCTCTATGCAAATAACACGAATATTACAGTAAGATGTGTATCCTGAGGCACCCTGATTCATTAACAGTATTGTAGGCCATAAGCAGACACTGTTTTTAAGATAAATTAATTATCCCAGTTGCTATTACAAAATCATCTCCTGCAACTAACTGCCAGCTCTGCACCAAGATAATCATTCGACATGTGAAGCCTATGACTATATTCTTTACTTAAAATCTTTTATCCTAACCCCAAGAATGAAAATGTCTGTTCTCCCCCAAATACTTTAAAAACAAACCAAATGTTTCTGAGTAATCTTCTTGGATTTTAAGCTGTGGTAAAACTTGGTTAATAATCATCTCTTTTAGAAATATTTTTCATATAGATTACAAACTGTTAGGGTGTAGGTGGAGAATCAGACAGAAGGAGAATATTAAGTCCTTTTTTGAACTGAAAAGAATCTACATTGGATCTCTTAAAGCTTCCTATCTTCTCTGGACTTTAGTGTAGAAATGATTAAATTGTTATACTAATTAGATTGTTCAGATCACTCTGGTCTCAACTTCCAGATACCTGAATCAGAGGCTCCTGCAGGCAGAGAAAGAGAAACTATCTTCAACAAAAGAAAAAGATTACTTGGCTGAGCTAGCATCTACCATGCCTTCACTTCAGCTGTTGGCCAGGTTAGTTTATCTCCACTTCTGCAAGTCACTGAGGAAATTCAGAAGAAGTACTTTCCACAGGTCTGATTTCTTCGGGGCTGAGGGAGAAACTGGGTGTGCTGTCTGTGTGTACATACGCACACACTAGAGGAATTGTTTTTTAATTCTAATTAGGCTTTGAGAACTTGACCTACAAATATGGACATATGCATACATGTGACATATAATATTCATTCTTGGAGAACAGGAAGTAGATAATCTGGCCATAATATACAATTCTTTAATATACTGCCACAATTATAGGAAAACAGATTCTGTTCTTGCTTTTGTCAAGAAGTACAATTTGGTCTCAACTTCCAATCTACTGAAATCACTTCCTTAAAAGCCATTTCTGACTATGCTTATTTTCTCAGTCTCTAATCACACTAACCTCTCTCACATACAGCCTTTAGCCACCAGGACCATAACTTCTTTGAAATGTTTTACTCCTGATGCCTAGCCCATACTCTCCTTATCTCTCAATCTTCTGTGTCTTTCTTTTCCTCTTGTTCCTTAATTATGGACATACAAATTTCTCTACTGAACCCTAATCTCTTTACATACTGATTCCACAGTTATCTTCTACAACTTCAACTGTCATATCTACGAGAAAACTCCCAAATGAAGAACACCAGCCTTAACCTTTCTCCTGAAATGAAGGCAGCTTAATATATACACAAGTCTAAGACAAATTCATTAGGCTCATGTTGTCCCAAACCAACTTTTTTAAAATTCTCTATTTCTGTTCAAAGCAATAGTATTCCTTTAGAATCAAGGCTTGAAACCTCAAGAATCAATTCTGACTCCTCTCTCACCCTCACATCCCATCAGCCAGATGGCCCTGATGAGACTTTCCCCTAATCAAAACAAACAAACAAACAAACAAAAACCACCAGTTAACTTTAAAAAAAGAACTGAAATATAATCTGATAGACTAGATTTCATTCCTAAACATATTTACCTGTATCAAATTCCAAAACTTTTATAACCCATCATTTTGTTATCTGTACAATAGATAATATTGTAGCTGCTCTACCTACTTTACCATAATCAAATACATGATAACACACTGAAAATCCTAAACCATTACATAAATATCAGTATTCCAATTTTTCTATCAATTTCCATTGCCACTCTAGTTGTCATTCATTCAGTTATTCATTTCTTTAAAGATTTATTTATTTATTTGAAAGAGAGACAGTATATGCACACATGCTCATGAGTAGGAGAAGGGGCAGAGGAAGAGAATCTCAAGCAGATTCCCTGCTGAGCATAGAGCCAGAGGTGGGGCTGATCTCACAACCTAATCATGACCTGAGCCAAAAACAAGAGCTGGACACTTAACCAACTGAGCCACCCAGGCTTCCCTCATTTTTTTTTTCCTTTAATTATTCTTTTTATAAATACTTACTGAGGACCAACTATAAGCCAGGCACTAAACTCAGCATTTGAGACATAACAAAAGGACAGACGCAGTGCCTATCCCCACAAAATTTACAGCCTAAACTGCAAGTCAGAAAATAGGTGCACAGAGATGTGGGAGGGTTCTCTGGGAAGGCTTCCCAGAAAAGGCATATTAAAGCATAATACAACACATAAAACAAATAGGAGTTAGTATAATAAGGGAGCGGGAAAGAGTGCTGGTGGGAAACAAGGTGAGAAATTCCAGGGAAAGGAAACCACATAGATAAATCCCTCAAACAAGAATGAGCATCTGAACTATGTCATTCTCTTTCCCACATTTACACATTTGTTTCATTGCTTTTTCTCACTTCACAATCTTTCCCCATTCTCCCATCTGTGCCTATTCAAATCATGAACATCCTTCAAAGCCTGGATCAATAATATATGCCCAGCTTCAAGAATAGTACTGGACTCATACCAGGCATGAAATAAACATTTTCTAAACAAATGGATGATGAAATCTTCATTCTTCCCAAATCACAAACCTGCTTCATATTACAAGTATGTATGTGCCTGTCCTATCTCCCCTTGAAGGAAAGGACACGTTCCCATAGCACCTAATGCATAATAAGCACTGGAAAGATATTTGGAGGATGAATAACTCTAATAATCTAAGACAAGACAGAGCTGCTAAGGATACTTTCATCTTCTATTTCTGACTTTACAATGATTTGGCAGAACAAAAAGCCTAGGAAATTCAATATATTATTTATACATGAATTATATTAATATTGAACATTTGGTCTTCCATAAAATATCTCCCATAATGGAATTCATTTTTGCATTTGATTTCTTGGATGGTTAAATTTTAATGTTTAATACTTTAGACTGACCTTCTGGGGGAAAAAAAAAACTTCTAAATTCAAATACTGGTAAAGATGTTATATTACTTTAGGATATTTTTATACTATAAGAATAAGAAGTCTTTTTAATTAACAAACTGGACAGCCTAAAAATATTATTTGATACCTCACTTTCCTGAAACTAAGACGGATTAGGAAATGTAAATTATATTTTAATTTCATTTAAAGTTCATGATATCATTTTTGGAATCATGCCTCAAGCCACGCTGCAGAATTTGTTACGCAATTTATCATCTGTTATTAAAAAAACCCTAAATTAAATCTGGGTCATTCCATTTTCAGATCAAAGAAGGCCAAGAGCAAAAGTAAAAAAGAGGCTTTCAAAGAAAAGGCAAAGTGTTCAATAAGAAAAAAAAAAAATTCTAGTTACTGCAGAGTAGTACCTGTAGGAAAGGCAGCCCAAGGAATGGCAGGAGACGTAGTTTGCGCCTCACCATTTCCACCATCAAAAATCTCTGCAGCCTAGGGGGAAAAAGAAAGGCAAATTTATTTTCAAAGATCTAAAAAATAGAAATGCTATTTAAGCAACCAAGCCTTCCAGTACCACAGGCTTATTCTCTGCTATATACCACACATTTTCAAATTCCCACCAAATACTTAATTGTTTCTCAGTCTTCATAGTTACCACCCTAACCACTACTCCCCACCCCCATTAGGCATGCTCTGTTATTTTTAAGTAAAAATCTCCCTTCCTTACTAAAATATATCTCCTGCCAATGAAAATCTTCTTTTATATATCCTCGATCACATTTTCAGTTGAGAAGTTTACATGTAAGTACTCTAAGTACATCTTTTTTATTAATTAGCATAAGACCTAATGGAAATCAATCTAAAGAAATAGGGTTCATCTATATTCTTCAATAATCTACCACTCGGACTTCCTAGCATTCAACATTTAGAAAATTCTTAAAACTGATGTTTTAAATTAACAAGCCTTCCTATTAAACAGTTTTTAAAAGTAAGGGACAGTCAATTACTGCATGTTGAGTTTCTGGATAAGTTTTCTCTCTTAATTGTTCAGATCACAGCAAAGTTATTATTGAGAAAAAGAACCAGAATTTCAATTTGGTTCAGCATTGAGTTGTCAGCCAAGCAGAAGTCAACTGAGGCAATCTGTCACAGAAGCTAAGTGACATAGAATATAGTAACCATTATCTATAAACTACAAAAAATGAACATGGTTTACATAACCAAGGATGGAAATCTTCTGTATTTCTACAACCAGATAGAAAAAGAAAGAACCCTAATAACTAATTAAATTGGAATAATTGGTTAACATTGTAATGTAATACTGAAAGGAACAGGTCCATTGACTGTAACATTGAAGTATAATTTTACTCTGAGGAAAATACTTACTCTATTTTTTTCTGATATAATAAATCAAGCATGGTTTAAGTGAAGAAAACTGTACTAAGTTTAAACTTTCAAATAACTGACAACTTGTAAACAAGGAACTAAGATGATATCTAAAACATCTATTATCCTCAAACTTTAAAAAATTTTAACAAAATTTTAAGTGTTAATTTCAGCAACAGAAGATTTAATCACCCAACAAAACCTAAAACATTTTAAAAAATGCAAAAAAAAACATACAAATCTGCCAAACATAAACCAGTGTCAGAAAAAATGCACAAAATAGGTATGTCCATATTGACAGACAATAAGAACCGAAAAGAAATGATCCTGTTGTTAAAAAACTCACACCATTTTTTCATAATAATCAGAATACTGAGTATATACTTAATACCTTTTTTCTCCTATTAATGTCATTAATTAAAGTCCTGGTTTTTAATAAACAATCTCTTTTTATTTATTTTATTTTTTTTTTTTTTTACCAAATGCCAAATTAGGTGAAACTCTTACTAAAAAGGAAAAAAAAAAAAGTCGCAGAGCTCACTTGGTAGTTCCAGGACTTGAGCTCAGGCATCCTGACTCCTAATCCAGAGATTTTCCTGCAAGACTATACTGGCTCCATAAAAATAACTGGGTTACAAAATATTTCAATAAAATGAACACACACTGAAAAGGATTAAGGAAAAGACAGTGCTTCTTCAGCTAACAATTTCCACTTACAAAGCATCCAACTTAAACGTGAGAGAATAATCTAACACCACAAACTACTAATTAGCCCTATAAGCCACCAAAATGCTATGTAGTTAATACACTAAATCAACTCATTACAGGTGTAAACATGAAAACATGTGACAGATCTGCAATACTCATCCTTCATCTCACAAGTATTTCCTAACAGACATGTATCTCAGCAAAATCATCAGCTGACAATTTTTAAGACTTCTTTAATGCTTCTACTAGCAGTACTTAATTAACTCAACTTAAGCCATTCCATGGGCATGACCATACATTCAGTAATAATTAGCTTTATCTCTCAAAAGAGATATATCTTCATTTTCCTTGATTTCATTTTTTATTCCAGTGTTACATTAAAAATGATCAAGAAATGATCATGAGTGCCAATGATAAGTAGTATATTTTCAAACTAATATACAGCAAAAAGTTAAAGCAATTACATAAGCAAAATAAGGTAATTGCACATACCTCAAAACCACCAAAATCATCATCATCCATTCTTCAAGTGCACCTGAAAAATATCAGAAGACATTGAAACAAGCCCACACACAGAGTCATTTATGTCAAAACATTTTTCTGACTTAAATGTATATATATTTTGACTTGAAAATTAAAACTATTTCATTTGAGATTTTTTAAAAATCTACTTTTTGTAACTATATGGGTATGCAGTTTTTAATGCAAAAAGACTGGAGGTTTTTTGGCAAAATTAGCCATTCAGGCAAAATTAGCAATTTCTGTGACTTTTTCAGCAACCATGTATTTTGCCATTTTGTGTTGAGACGCCAGGAGTGGAAAAATATTCTTTTACATTTTAATTTGCTTTTCCCAAATTGGCGCTAGGGCTCAATTCAATAATGCTTCCTGCTTTTTGCATCTATTCCTCAGTTGTCTGGCAACATCAGCACAAACTCCAGCTAAGAACAGGACTGTGGTGAATTTTTGGAAATCTGTCCCCCACCACAAAGGTTCTTCCCTCGGTTTCATGGCCGAGGTTGATTTAGATTTTCAAAATTGATCAGCATTTTTGAGCTCTGGCCACAACTTCTGGAGCATTTTGATATGTGTATTTTTAGCTGAAACTGCTTTGCACTTTTGGAAAAATGTGGAGCAAGTTACTAGGCTGATCAAGATAAATCAAGTCATGTATTCATGGGAGAACAGGGAAGAGAAAAACACAAGTGAATATCCTGAATTCCTCTTTTTAAGATAAACTACGTAAGAGAGAGACAAGCAGTAAGATAATACATGCTTTACTTTGTACTTAATGTGTATCATTAAAATGGAAGGAGAAAACCATGAGTACCAGGACTTTAAAAAGAAGAAAAAGAAAAAGCTTTTATCTAACAAATGATTTAAAAAAAAAAAAAAAAAAAAAGGAAGAAGAAGAAAGAAAGAAACCTGGAAAAGTAAAACAAGTAATAGATGGTATACAATAAATGAAAAATAAATTCACAATAAATTGTGAATCAGTAGCCACAAGTAAATACTCTGGTCAATAATAACTGGTTTCCATTTTTATCTTTCAAAAGTGAATGTATCCAAATTATTAATTATAGTTTCTTTGACTCACTAATACAAGATGGACTTGGTTACAGAAAAACAACCTTCTCCAAATTCTAAGAAAAAAACAGCTAAACAAATTAAACCATGTTAAGCAATAATTCTAAAAGCATTTTCTAAGGCACTTTGCCTTGAGTGATGAAGCAGTAGTCATCTATAGTGAGGTTTTACCTTGTCAATGAAATTAATATTAATGCCTTGAAAAATAAAACTCAAAAATAGTCAAAGAAAAATAAACAGTGAAACACAATCTCAAGGATTGTTTTGTTTCAATAGACAAAGAAAATTTATTTTCACAGAAACTCAAGTCGGTAATGAGACTAAAAGGAATATATGGAGGCAGAAGAACATTATAAAAAGGAAGGACATTAAATTAACCCAAATGAGACACCACTATTGTCACCATTACCTACGATTTAATAGTTTGGAGAAAAAATTTTAAAAGATGTATTTCTCAAAAGAATCAAAGCTAAGCAAGTCATCCACATACAACACTTAAAATATATAAACCAGACTCTCAGAAACTTTTGATGGTGGTTAGTTTGAAATGGAATTCACATTAATTCTGTTGCAAGCAAATAGAAATCTGTATGTGATTATACATTTTTCATGAAGAAATTATAAAGTAAGAGTGATATGGATGCTGAGAACGAACCAACTCAAACTATAAACACTAAGTTTGTGTTTTCCACATGTATTCCATGAATCTCAGGAGACAATTAAAAAATATTTTTAGCATCTACAACACTGTATCCAAAGAATACAGTTTCAAGAGAATTCTAGAGTAATGCTTCTAGGTGTTTCTGTAAATCACATCCCAATAAATTATTTGGAAGGTGCCAGAAATCTTGAAAACAAAAATAAAGAGCCATGTTTAACAATCACCTCAGCTTGTTTGCCTATGGTAAGGAACCAAATACCATCACTTTCCTAAGTACTGATTTAACTCTACAAAAGCATACATCAGTGGTCACTGATGTTTTCCATATCCCAGCAACCTTTACATATTAAAAGGATGATGACAGTTTTCCTCTACTTTATTTTCAAAGAACTACTAACAGATTTTAAAAGATAGATGTGTCTTGAATTTCTTAAAATATAATAATTAGAGAAATATTTATTATTTTAACACATTAACATTTTCCAAATATTTTAGTTTCAAATCTTGCAAGTTTCTGGTTTCTTATGAACATTACAAAGAACAGGAGAAAGTAAAATTAGCAGCATTGATTTGTACAAATCAACTTCACTAAATACAAAAATTAAAAATTCATTTTTAAAAGTAAATACTACAAGTGGGGATTTCAAGTGGGGACTCCTTTATAGAGTTAGCTAACTCCAGCACATTTAAAACATTATTTTATCTAAAATGCATTTATAACTTTTTAGAATATTTGTAGCACTTAACATATACCCCATTAAACTACAAATATAATACAGAAACACCAAATATACCTGTCACGAGCCTGGCTAAAAAATATCATGTAGTTCATTCTCTGTTAGGTCTGTTATAATAGAGCTCAGATATCTCCCACCTGAAGCGCTTCATGATGTGCCCACTAGATATATCGCCATGGCACACATGGCGGGGCGGGGGGGAGGATTAGGTTATCTACACTGAAAGATATCACAATATCTAGTTTAATAATTCTCAGACTTCTTTATATGTGAATTTGATCTCTTCTGTTGCACCACTGTATTAATTCTCTCTTTTATTATTCCCAGTATTTAATACATTGCTGATATTTTATAAGAAAAACATATACACAACACTTATTGTAACAAATTTTTATTAGGCAATTCTATAGAAGAGAACACTCAAGATCCTCAAGGAGTTATGGTCTGGGGAGGCAGAGGTGGAAGAGTATAAGAAAATCATGCAAATGTTAAGAATATGAGCTATAAAGTAGCCTTAAGAAAGAAGAAAAAAATGTCCAGGTGGGAGGAAAGATTTTTAGATGGTGATATATCTAGTGGGCACATCATGAAGCGCTTCAGGTGGGAGATATCTGAGCTCTATTATAACAGACCTAACAGAGAATTTTAAATTACACATTAAAAACATGAATTTATTAAAGTCTTTTCCACAAAGTCTTTTCCTAAAAGATAGCAAAGATTTGTTTTGATTGTTTGCTTCTGCATAAACACAGTGTCAGAGAGAATGTGAAATAAGAAAACTGAAGAAAAGTTGAAAAGCAAATATAAGGAAGATGGATCGAAAACTGTCAATGAGGAAAATAAGAATCAATCACATTTACATCAAAGCATCTACAAAGCATACAAAAAATGCATGACAATGAAAAGTGGATAAAGGTGAGGCTCAAAATAAGAGTGGCAGATGTATCCCAAAATCCTCTTCCAGAATCTACACAACAGAACAACTTATAGTTCTTTATCATAGAAGAAGACTGAAGGTTTATTCCCTAGATAGGATAAAGCCAAGGGTCCAGATTAGAAGACACTGAGACTGCTGAACTAAAAGTTCTCTTAAATATTGAGACCCATTCTCCCAATCCTCTTTCATCACTTGTCAACAGAACTGCCAGAAGCTATGCCTAAGTTTTTAGTCGTGATCTTAGAAGATTCTTCTCTGGGGCAGTTGGGTGGCTCAGTCAGTTAAGCAACCTGCTCTTGAGTTCATGATCTCAGGGTCGTGGGATGGAGCCCTGTGTCAGGCTCCACACTCAGTAGGGAGTCTGCTTCCAGATTCTCTCTCTTCTTCTGCCCCTCCCCACACTTGCTCTCTCTTTGTCTCTAAAACAAATAAATATTTTTTAAAAAATAAGAATAAGATTCTTCTCTGGTGAATCTAATCAACCCATGAAAAAGGACCTCATGAGAGACTCCTCAAAAAAGCCAAACCAAAACAAACAAACAAAAATACAGTTCACTCAGATAATATTACTTTGACAAATCCTACCTACATACAGAGAATTTCCAATTTGTTCCTGGTTTTCAATAAGAGGATGACTAGGATAAAGGCTAAAAGAAAAGACTATCAGGTCAGGTTGCCTTGATTCAAATTCTAGTTCTGTCATTTAACTGTGTTACACTGTGCAGATTACTTCAACACTGTGTACCTCAGTTTCCTCATCTGTCACACAGTGATACTAATACTACTACTAATAATAATAATAGTAACTAGCTCCTAAAGTCCTTATGAAGATTAAATAAGTTAAAATAGATGAAGCACTTAAAACAGTGTCTGGTACATTCTAAGTATTATATAAATGTTCATACTTCATTAGTAGTACTCCATTCTTACATATGACCACATGGCCAAGGCCAAGGCCAAGTCCAACAGAAGATATGAAGAATGTATTTAATATAAAAAACAAGAAACCAAGCTGGAAGGAAGGAAGAAAGGAAGGAAGGGAGAAAGAGGTGGAAGGAAGGGAGAAAGAGGTAGAAGAAATAGAAACTACACAAGAAAATTTTCAAAAAAATTAAAAACTATAACTAGTACTTCTAGAGAGTTAACAATAGAAGATAGTACATCCATGAAATAAGAACAGGAAACTCTAATTTGAGGGTGGGTGGGGAATGAGAGAGGGGTGTGTACCAAGATTAAGGGATTAAAACTAAAAATGATTTCAGAAGTGAAAAAATTGCAGGTAAATAATAAAGCTGAGGAGTATAAAGAAAACAAACATCAGAGTAAATACCTAAGAAAATTAAAAGATCCTGTACAGAATATGCAATATCTAATATTAGGAATTCTAGAAAAACGAAACAGAAAACAAAAGGGAAGAAATCATCAAAAAAATAATTCAAGAAAATTTTCTAAACCTAAAAGTATAATTTTCAAATTTAATCCAGGAAAACAGAAGAATAAACCCGCACTGAAGCACAGTAGAGACAAAAAGAAGATCCCACAAGCCCTCGAAGAGATAAAATCGTTTTCATACAAAGGACAAAGGACATAATGACATTCGACTTCACAGCAGCATTACTGGAAGACAAAAAAAAAAAAAAAAAAAAAAAAGGAAAAATGTTTGTAAAATGTTGAGGAAAATGATTAACACAAAGAATTCTAAAATGAACCAAACCAACAAATAACTAATTTGTGGGAAGACTAAAGTCATATTCATACTGCAAAGCCTCAAAAAAAAATTATTTGCCATTCTTTCTTAAAAAGCTATGGAGGGGTACCTGGGTAGCACAGTCAATTAAGCATCCAACTCTTGGTTCAGCTCAGGTTATGATCTCAGGATCATGAGATCAAGTCCCCTGTGGGCCTCTCCACTCAGCACAGAGTCTGCTTATGTCTCTCTCTCCCTCTCCTTCAACTCCTCCCCCAACATGCATGCACACAATCTCTTTCTCTCAAATAAGCATTGGGGAGGGTATGTGATTTGGTGAGTGCTATGAAGTGTGTAAACCTGGTGATTCACAGACCTGTACCCCTGGGGATAAAAATATATGTTTATAAAAAATAAAAAATTAAAAAAAAAAATCTTTAAAACAAACAAACAAAAACAAAACAAAACAAAAAGCTATGCAGTGAACCAAGGGAATAAGACAAGACACACAAGGAAGAAATGGGATTAGAAAATAGGTACCCTAACTCAAGTGAAAAGCAAAGGGAATTCTCCCAGAATAATGGTAAAGTGAGTTCCCAAGCTATTTATATAGCAAGGATAAGGAGCAACCCACCTAAATTTGCACAGATCAGAAAGTTCCTGGAAAAGTATTCGAGCAAATCAAATTAATAGACTGTCTCATGTGTTTTACCGTACAGGAGAGTAATGTTAAACAACTGGGTGGAAATTCAGAGTTGAATTAGTGATTAAAACATCAACTAAATGAAAACAGAGAGAAAATGGTATGTGAGACAGGAAAAGTAGACATTTTTTTTTTTTTTTTTAAGATTTTATTTATTTATTTGACAGACAGAGATCACAAGTAGGCAGAGAGGCCGGCAGAGAGAGAGAGAGGGAAGCAGGCCCCCTGCTGAGCAGAGAGCCTGATGCGGGACTCGATCCCAGGACCCTGAGACCATGACCTGAGCCGAAGGCAGCGGCTTAACCCACTGAGCCACCCAGGCGCCCGAAAAGTAGACATTTTTACAGTACTGTATTTCTTATCTGTGAGTACAATTTACATAACAGTAATAATGAACAAATACTGGCACCAAAATTATAATAAAACCATATTGGGAAGTTAAAAGAAATAAGATAAAGTATGTGGTATGGGTGGTTGAAGGGGTGGTAAAAGAGAGCTAAAGCTTCATCTTCCATATTGGAAAGCTGATGGGTATGAAACCGAAAAATCAAGCAGCAGCCATAACACACGTTAGGGATGCACTGGTAAACACTAAAAGAATCAACTATATGTGCTAAACATCTTGCATCTAAAAAACAAGACATAGAGGGCTAGAAAAGAAGGGCAAGGATATGAGATGGCTGTGTTTCATAACAGGTAATTTACAACTTTAAACTCTGAGCATATATAATTAATTCTTTAAAGATAGTATTAAAAAAATCATGGCAAAATGAACCAACCATCTATTCTTTCTATCAAAATACTTGGGGGGAAAAAAAACCCTCAAGGAAAGAAAGTTTTTTTTTTTTAAAACAAAACTAACTATAAACAGAAGCTTAAATATTTTAAATTAATATTTAACCAGTGAAAAAATTAAATTTTTTCATGTTAGTCTTCTTTATGACATTTATTAACATTTATTACAAGTTTATACAAAATGTAAAAGTGTGTCTCAAACACCTAAAGTTCCTAAAAATGGAACTAAATGAAAAAAATTCTAAGAAAAAAGAAATTTAGGTAACTGACTTCAAAAAGTACAATTTCCAGAGATCATCCAGATTATTCTATCAGCCCAAAGTGTCTTAACATTGTCCACTTAGCACTTAATTCAATCTCTATTCCATGTGAAAAACTACTGGCTAACCAGCATCCTCATAATCCCAATATTTTTCCATTTGATCCTGTTTCATGCCATGTTTCCTAGAAGCAAAAGACAAGTGATTTTTTTTTTTTTTCTGACTGTCCTGGGCAAACATAAATTGGTAAAAGGAACCAGAACAAAGGAAGTGCACACACACACACACACACACACACACACACACACACAGAGACAACACCCCTTAGTCGAAGTTAAAAATGAAAAGTCACCAAGACTCAACTAATTTGAAGAGTCTAATCATATAAGATCAGAATTTCCGGCTTATCTAGTCAAGGAAATTATTTCTTTTCCCTAATTTCACATAAGCTCTTCCAAGATAGTGCAGAGACCGTTTCTTTTACCTACTTTTAACTCTCTGGTACCTTCGCCAGAGGAGCACATAGTAGGGTCTCAAAGAATACTTTTGAATCAGTGCCTTTGGAATAAATCACTAAATGAAAGCAAAGGAGTTGCTAATAGCTCCCACATGACATCCCTTCCCTTTTACTTCTCTAAGAAAAACATGTTGGAACTTGAGTAGTAGAGGATCGAGTTGCTAGCACTAAAACAGAGCTTCCCATATTAAGGCCTACATCTTAAAAAATCTTATATTGCTACACTCCTCTGTCTTAAGTATCCAACTATTATTAGCGCTATCAATAATTTTGAAACGTCCCCTATGAAGCTGAATCACAAAATTACTGCTACACTATCAATACTAGTGCCAATAGTAAAATGTCACAAGTTAAAAAAATAACTGAGGTATATATTCACTTCCTGAAAAATATTCTATTCATAAATGATCAGATGGGAAGACATCCCAACCACTAGTAATTCTAGTAACTAAATATTGTCTTTTATATAATTTTCATCTGTACTATCAATTAAGTTTTTGTTTTTGCCAGCCATCATTCAGAAAATTTATACATCCCAGCTGATAACAAGAAACAAAATTGCACAGCACTTTTACATTACATTCTCCAAACCCTTACCTGTTTCCCAGCCTCTTTGGTTACTTCTACCTCCTCCAACTCCTCATAGCAATCCTTCCTCCAACTGATGGATGGATGTCTGATCCTGTCTCATTATCCTGTCCTTCAAAGACTGCATTTAGTCATGATCTTGATGCTCTGCCCAAACTTTGCAAAATTAACCACCTCGCTACATTCAGTTATATATTTATAAGCAAATAATAAATACTGTTATATGGCCAACCTACTGTTAACCCAAAATTTTCAGTATATCAATTATACTCTTCCTACCCACAAAATCTTGACCCTCAATGTTAGGGGTTAGGTATATCACCTCATCTCACATTTTAAAAGAGGACAAGGCCACCTCTGGATAGAAACAAGATTTAAGAAATACTACAGTCTCAGGGTAGCTGGGTGGCTCAGTGGGTTAAGTCTCTGCCTTTGGCTCAGGTAATGATCTCAGGGTCCTGAGATGGAGCCCTGCATCAAACTCTCCGCTCAGCGGGGAGCCTGCTTCCCCATCTCTCTCTGCCTGCCTCTCTGCTAATTGTGATCTCCGTCAAGTAAATTAAAAACAAATCTTTTTAAAAAAAGAAAAAAAAGAAAGAAATACTACAGTCTCTTTCTCTTTCTTCTTTACTTTCCTCCAAGAGAAAAATGGTAGTGAGAGCAGGACATCCATAGGTTCTCTATTGGGTGAGATTAATGTATGAAAATCAACATGCATACACAATATCAGCTCATTGAGTTCCTCACTGGGAACTGTGTGCATAAACATATTATCCCTCTAGTGCAACTCCCATGAGAGAAGCTCATCAGAGAAAAACTTCATTTTCTTAGCATGAAGACATGTTTTTTAGCCTGCACCTGGATGAATAAACTTAATTCAGAAGAGAACTTGTAGAAGACCTCATTGCCACCTCAATCCAAACCACATTTACACTAAACTTTTAACAATAAAAGCACTTTTCTGATTCCTATTACTTGGTTCCATTTCTCAATCGATTCAGATCTGGAGTGGTACAAGGCAAATGACAATGTCTCCCAGAAACAATCAACAATATCCAATTACCTGTCTTCTGCCAAGAATTTAAGAGAATTCGCTATAAAATTCATGTTTCCCATCTTCAATAGGATTCACAGTGCTGCCTATCACGCCTATTTTTTCTCTCATTAAGCCACTTTCTCTAATTCTCTAGCAACTATTTCAAAGATTCTCAATGCTCCTCAAACAACCAACCTTCCCATTCCTTCCTGTAACCAAAGCATATAACCAAGCCTCCTGCTAAAACCGAAGGCATTTTAAGAAAGTCCCTTAATGTCTTTCTACCAAAACTGTAGTTACCAGCACCTGTACCAAACTATTCCAGCTTATTCTGCTCACACAGAAAGAGGAATCCCTCTACATTCTTAAAGCTAATTTCTTCATCTGTGTTCTGAGACTTGGTTCTCTCAATTGTGTTTTCTCTTAAATATTTAACTTCCTCCTCTTATTTGACTCCTCCCAAAACACTGAAACATGCTCCAGGTCCTACATCTTTGGAAATGAAACAAAACAAAACAAAAGCAACACCCCTCTCAACTACAAATTCTTCTCCAACCACAGCCCCCTCCTTTTCACAGCTCAACTTCATAAATGCTCTTTCTTACAGCCCATGCCTGTAACCAATTATCTCCTTTTCACTAAATGCAAAAAGACACTTTCAATTCCTTGTCTTATTTGAACACTAACAGCATTTGACCAGTCTTTCCTTCTCAAAACACCCTACCCCCATTACAAGACAACCATACTTCTTTTCCCTCTTTCTTCCAATTTTTCTGGCTACTTCTTCTCAATCTCCCTTGCAGGCCTTTCTACCTACACTTTAAATGATGGTTCTCCTAATTAAACACTCCAACCTACCCCTTCTTGTTATCTCAATTCAAACCCACTCCCTGGACTACCTCATTGACTCCGTTGGACTCAACCACAAATACAAGCTAAGAAATCTCTAGTTAAGATCCACCTCCTGAACTCCAGACCCACACAAACAACAGACAATTGATTAGTCTTTTTTCCAGTCTATAAAGCACCTCAAATTCAATACAAGCAAAACTGACCTCAAGATCTCCCCCCCCACCCCGAGAATACCTTCACTCAGTGACTGCTACTACCATCTACAAAACAGCTGCCCAAGACAAAATCCTGGAGTCATCTTTGGCTCCTTTGTTCTCTCACTTCATACAACCAATCACCAAATCCTAAGTCCTAAGTACCTCTAGAATTCATCCATTCCCATTCCCAGTATCTTCACTCTAGATAAAGCCACCATAGTGTTTCATCTGGTTTATACCATCACCTACAAAACAGTTGTTTCCAGTTTGCTCCTTTTCTACTCCATTCTCCAGTCTGCTACCCAAATGGTCCTTTTAAAATACTCACCTAGTTAAAATCTTTCAGTGACTCCTCATCACTTTAGAGATGAAGTCAAAATTCTTAGAATGAATTAATGAACTTCTATAACCTGATTTCTGGTACCATCCTCAACTCTAACACATCCATATCCTGCAATCATGTAAGAGTGTGTATTTTAACCATGGGACTTGGGTCAAATCACCACTTCTCTCTCAACTTCAGTGTCCTCATATGTAAAATGAACACAATGATTAGATAACTTCCAAGATACTGCATTGTAAAAGCCTCTAAAAATACTATTCTATGACTAAAACCAAATTCCTTTTTTCTTCATAAAGAACTTTCTACTTTCTATTCTGAGTCTGTCATTTTTCAATAATTATTATCGTGTTTTAATTCCTCTAAAATGCAGAAATTAGATGTCACCTTATATTCTTTGCTTTCCACCATGGCCAAGTAAATCCTATTTTATTTTCCCCACTCTTTATTTCCTTTCTCTTCTGGTGATCATCTTTCTGATTCAGGTATTTATTGCTATTTCTTAAAAATTACCAGAACTTACTTGTCATCCTTCTCCCCAATCCATTTATCATACTGGACAACTTTTTCTAAAACAAGTGCATTTTAAGCTCTAAGACTATTATCATGAAAGTCTCAACTTCAAAGCTTTCAAACTGAGAATGAAAAATCCATGGTCAATGAGACATGAACTTTGGAGCCTCATATGTAAGCAAAGTAAGCATAAAGACAAAGTTGTGAACTGCACTTGCACTGATCATTAAAAGCAAAAATAAGTCCTATAAAACACCTACAATTACATCAAAATATTAAGGCAGAAAAGGGCATACTATACAACAAAAATACAGGAAAAAAAGTTATACAACAACATAGTAAAAACAGTGTTGCCATTATCAGGTGCAGAAGATCACAAATTTAATATTCTCCCCAATAAAGACAGTGTTTTATTTCTTTCATGGTTTTATATGTTCTCATTTATGTTTCTTCTGTTTACAGTGAAATCTCATTTATCTGGATAAATATATCTAATAATCACATCTACCTAGAATATGTTATTCTGATACAATAACCACAAAACTATTTTGGGTAGACAAGAGTGAAATTGTAAACTTAGTGTCTCAGTGCTCAAATATGTTATTCACAAATAGCTTTGCTCACTTTTGTATTAGACCTAATTAGAGGTCCCCAGTGCCTCCCTGACTATATCTATAACTCCCCCTGACTTACTCTGTTCTAGCTACATGGCCTCCCTGTCATATCCCTGTTTCAAGAAATCTGGCTGTTATTATTATTATTATTATTATTATTATTTTGTTTCTAATAAAATCAGCTTATGGAAACCCACCACCTAGCATAAAACTAAAGATCTTAACCATAAATTACATGCAAACCCTCCCTAGGGCACAATCCTCCATTCATTTTTCATCATTCCCTTGCTTTCAAAAATAGTTTCATTTTATCTTTATCTACTAAGGAAAAGCACACTACTTCTAATCTGGCTATTTTTAAAGGGTGTCCCATGACATATAAATTAGGGAGACCTAAGTTTTTTGCATATTATGTCATTAATATTATTTCAGCTATCATTCCTTTTTTTACTATATAATATACCACAGTTTATTCAGTCACTTTCTTGTCAGTAGATATTTGAGTGTCTATTTTGTTATTGAGAGCAGAGCTGCTATGAACATTTTCCAACACATTTACTTTTGTATATATACAGTATTTCTCTTGGGTATATGCCTACAAGTAAAATCCCTGGGTTATAAAGTTTGTCTATATTTAGCTTTGCGGGATAATGAAAAACTATTTTCCAAATGGTTGCAGAAATTGTATTTGTTGAAGCAGTATGTAAGAATACTGTGAATCTGCATCCTTTCCAACACTTGGTTTTAAATGGTATCCCACTGTGTATCTAATTTGATCTCCCCAATTATTAATGAAGCTGAAATCTCTTCAAATGATTATTAACCATATATAATTTGTGAAATACCAATTTCTAGTTTTTTAATTTTTGCCTGTGCCTTTTGATTTATGCAATTTAAAAAATATTCTTCATATTAATCATTGTCAGCTTTGCATATTGCAAATATCCTCTATTTTAGAACTTATTTTTCATATCCTTTAAGGTAACTTCTAATGAACAAAATATTTTAGTATGTTAACTGTATTAATCTATTCCATTATAATTTAGCCAAGTTTAGTCTTATTTGTTAAATACTTTCTTATCCCTAGGTCTAAAAGATATATACTTGTATTTTCCAAAAAGTTAATATTTTATTTTTGACATTTAAGTACTTAACCAATCTGCAATTTAACTTTTGTATACAGCAGGTGCAGAGATTCTATTTTTCTTTTGAAAATTTCATTTATTAAATAGTAACTTCTTTCCTCATTAATCTGATATGCCATCTTTACCATATACCAAAGCTCCTCAAATGTGTGGACTGGTTTCTGGCTGTAGGATTATTTCAGTAGACATAAAGTCTTTATGATATTGAGCCATTTGCCCATAAACATGGTCTATCTTATGACTCAAATTAGAATGAGTCTTTTCTTAATGCCTATTAATAGAGTGTTAAAATTTTCCCTAAAGAAGTCTTACATCTCTCCTGCTATATTATTGCTAATGATATCCTACAATACCATTTAATGTCTTCTTTTAAAGTATGTTTACCAGCTGTTTGTCACTATTTTATAACAACACAATTAACTTCCGTATATTAGTCTATCTATATATGGCTATTCATCTTTGCCAAACTCTTCTATCTAATAATTTACCTATATTCTTTTGATTTTATATGTAAATGATCATATTGCCTCCAGATAATACTTTTATTTCTTCCTTTCCAATTCTAATACCTCTAATTCCTTTTTTTTTTCCTTAAAGCATTGATAATGTCCTCCAATACAATGCTAAGTACAGGAAGCAATACAGTGATTATATTTTCCAAAGATGGTAACAAAAATATCTCCCAACTCACATATTCTTCTAAGACTGTATCACCGATACTTCTCCCAATGATGTGTAGAGTCTCTGTCCTCTTCCCTTGAATCTCTGTAGATCATTATATAACTTCCACAACCAATACACCACACCAGAATTAACACTGTATAACTTCCCCATATAGGTCATAAAACTGCACTGCATTTCTCCCTTGTGCTCTAGTACTCCTTGCTCTTAAACCCAGTTGCCATGATGTGAAAAAGGCCAAACACACCATTTGGAGAGACCACTTAGAGAAGCCACATGTAAATTTTCCAAATTATTGCCTAATTTAGTTCCCAGACTACCAACTAAAATCAAATCACCAGATAGATGAACATACTTCCAGATGATTCCAGCCCCTAGCCATCAAGTCTAATGCTGAAGTCATACTACTGACTAGGGTGGACTAGTAACAAACCTTCTTATTCTGCACTGTACAAGTTTCTTTCAGAATCTATTAGTTGTTTTGTCCTTAAGTTTGAGATGATTTCTTATGTAACAGTGATAACTACAATGGGGGTTATAACAGCCATGCCTACATCATTCCTGTTTTTAAAGGAAATGTTTTTAATATTTCCCCACTTTATTTTTTTTTTTTTTTAAAGATTTTATTTATTTATTTGACAGAGAGAAATCACAAGTAGTCGGAGAAGCAGGCAGAGAGAGAGAGAGGGAAGCAGGCTCTCTGCTGAGCAGAGAGCCCGATGCGGGACTCGATCCCAGGACCCTGAGATCATGACCTGAGCCGAAGGCAGCGGCTTAACCCACTGAGCCACCCAGGCGCCCAATATTTCCCCACTTTAAAAGATATCTGCTAATGACTGTTTTTCTTAATTGTCCCAACATATTAAAGAATTTTCCTCTTTTCCTAATTATTAAGCATTCTTACCATGAATTTACATTGATTATTAAATGCTTTTTTGTATTTATTAAAATTATCATGATTTTTCTCTTTTAATCTATTAATGTCATCATTTACATTCATGGATCATATAATAGTAAAACATTCTTGTACACCTGAAATAAACCAAATGTGGTAAAAGTGTATGCCTTCTTTCATAAAGTTGGTTTCAATGGGTTATTACCTTACTTGAGATTTCTACATCTACATTCATGAGGGACATATATCTGTAATTTTCATTTCTCGTAATGTCTTCATCTGTTTTAGGTGTATCATGGTTATGTGGGGCTTTCAGAACTAGCTGGTACAACATCCCTCCTTTTCTATTAATTAAAAGACATTGCAATAGACTGGAATAATCTATTCCTTAAAATTTTGGTAGAAATTTGCTTAGCAAACATCTGGGCTGTTGCTTTCTTTGTGGGACGATTCAATTTCTTATAATTATAGGATGATTCAGACTTTTAATTTCTCCCTCAATTTTTGTAAGTAATATTTTTCTAGAAATGTGACTATTCTGTTTTAAAAAATAGTTGGCACAGAGTTGCTAACAGTATTGTCATTATCTTTTTTATTGTGGTAAACATAACATTTATTATCTTAACCATTAAGTGTACAGTTCAGTGGTATTAAGTACATTCATACTGCTGTGCAATCATCACTATCCATCTTCAGAACTCTTTTCATCTCACAAAACTGAAACTCTAAACCATTAAACAAATCCCCATTCCCCTCTCCTCCGGTCCCTGACAGCCATTCCTCTACTTTGCCTCTATAGATTTGACTCCTCTAAGTGTATCACATAAGTGGAATAATACAGTATTTGCCTTTTTTTGACTGCTTATTTCACATAGCATCACGACCTCAAAGTTTTTCTGTTTTGTTGCACATGTCAGAAATTCCTTTTTTTTTTTTCTTAAGAGGAAGAGAGAGAGAGAGCAAGCGTGAGAGCGCATGTGGGGGAGGTGAGGGTAGAGGGAGAAGGAGAGAGAATCTTAAGCACGCTACACAACCACCCTAGAGCACAATACAAAACTCGATCTCACAAACCTGAGATCATGACCTGAGCTGAAATCAAAACTCAGACATTTAACCAACCAGACACTCTGTTACTACTTTCTTTTTAAGGCTGAATAGTCTATTGAATACCACAATTTGCTTACCCATTCATCTTTCTATAGGTATTTGGATTGCTTTCAGGTTTTACTTATCATGAAAAGTATTGCTATTAGTATTAGTGTACAAATATCTCTTCAAGAACCTGTTTTTCATTCTTTTGGGTATATCCCCTGAAGAGGAATTGCTGGATCATCTGGCAATTCTAGTTTTACTATTGAGGAACTACTATACTGTTTTACACAATAGCTGTGCCATTTTGCATTCCCAGTAACAGCACACAAGGGTTCCAATTTCTATACATCCTCATCAACACTTGGTATTTTTTTTTCAATAATAGCTATCTTATTGAATATGAGGTAGTACCTCGTTGTTTTGATTTTCATTAATAGTTAATGATGTTGACCTTATTTTCATATGCTCATTTGTGTATCTTCTTTGAAAAAAATTTTTGAAAAATTTCTATTTGAAATTCTTCTTTGAATTTCTTTGAAATTCTTTGAAAAATTTTCTTTGAAAATTTGAAAAAACTTTTTGAAAAAATTTCTTTGAAAAAATTTCTATTCAAGTTCTTTACCAATTTTTTAATCTGCTGGTTTGTTTTCAGCTGTTGCATTTTAGGAGTTCTGTATATATTCTGGATTTTAATCCTTTATTTGCAAATAGTTCCTCCCATTTTGTGGGTTATCTTTGATAGTTTATATCCTTCATGTACGAACTTTTTCCATCAAGACTAATTTGTCTATTTTTTTTTCTTTCATTGCCTGTGCTTTTAGAGTCACATCCAAGATACCATAGTTAAATCTAATGTCAAAGTTTTGCTCAATGTTTTCTTTTAAAAGTTTTATAGTTTTAGATCTCATTTGGATCATTAAGAATTATTTTTTGTATACGGTATTAGTAAAGAGTCCAACTTCATTCTGCTGCATGTGGATATCAACTTTTTCCAGCACTATTTGTTGAAAATACTATCTTTTGCTCATCCAATGGCCTTGGCACCCCTACCAAAAAATCACTTCACCAAATATGAAAGGGTTTATTTCTGGGTTCTCCCTTCTAGTTCATGAATCGACACATGTCTTTCTGCCAATACCACACTGTTTTGATTGCTTAGTTTGTAGTAAGTTTTAAAATTAGAAAGTGTTTGTCATCTAGCTTTGTTCTTTTTTCCAGGTCCATTTTGGCTATTCAAGGTCCCTCAAGATTCCATATGAATTTTAGGATGGGTTTTTATATTCTGAAAAAAAAATCATTGTGATTTTGATGGGGATTGCATTAAATGCAGATCACTTAGGTTAGTATTGAAATCTTAACAATCTTAAGTCTTACAATCCATGGACATGGGATTCCTTTCCATTTATTTATGTCATCTTTCTTTCAGGAATGTTTTATAGTTTTCATCGTACAAGTCTTTCACCTCCTTAGTTAACCCCTGAGTATTTTATTCTTTTTTATGCTACTATAAATGGAATTGTTTTCTTAATTTCCTTTTCAGATTGTTCATTGTTACTATATAGAAAGGCAACTGGTTTTGTGTGTTGACTCTGTATCCAGCTACTTAGCTAAATTTATTTATTAATTCCAACAGTTTTTTGTGTGTAATTTCAGGATTTTCTAAGTTTCATTATCATCAGTGAACTGAAACTACTGGGTATAGCAGTCTACAAATGTCACTAGGTCACGCTGATTGAAGTGCTGTTCAGGGCACCTGGGGGACTCACTCAGCTAAGCATCTGACTCCTGGTTCAGTTCAGGTCATGATCTCAGAGTTGTGAGATCAAGCCCTGCATAGGGCTCCACACTGAGCATGGAACCTGCTTAAGATTCTCTCCCTCCCCCTCTGCCCCTCCCACCAAAAAGAGTACTGTTCACCATTGTGAATATGCCTTTTTGTCCTCACAGTCACTTTTTCCTTCATATATTTTGAAGCTCTGTTATTAGGTGCATATATATTTAAGATTTAAGGTTTAAAGGAAACTCTATGCAGATTCCTGAAGTTAGTTCCCTGCAACTCCCTCTCCAATACCCTGTCTGCAAATTTCAAATGCCTCATGATTCCCTAAACTCCAATCCCTGTTTCCACTACCCATCAAAATCACAATTCCCTAGCTAGTTTCCAATTCCTTAGGTCAGGGAAAGTGTACTCAGGTAAAAAGCTAGGGAGAATATGAAGTTAACTTACTGTTTTGTTTTCTATTTCTCAAGGATCACAGTCCTGTGCTGTATCTTATTGAATGCTTGAAAATAGTTGTTTCATATATCTTGTCCAGTATCATAGTCATTTATAACAAGATGGTAATCTAAACTGTATTATTCCATCATAGCCAAATCTAGAAGGTTCTTGGTTTACTTTTTTATTTCTATTGTTCAGTCCATTTTCCTATTTTTTAGTCTATTTTCCTATTAAGTTAAATTATAACAATATGTATTTGGCCTGTGTATGTACACACACACACACACACACACACAGATACATATGCATACAAAGAGAGACAAAGAATATTTTTTTTTAAATGTGGTAAAATGTTAAAATTAGGGAAATCTGGATGAAGAATATACAGGAATTATTTGGACTGCATATAACTTTTCCATACAGCTTCAAGTATTTCAAAAAACAAACAAACAAAAAAAGAAATACAATGCCATGTGAAAAGGTACAGACTGGGAGAAAATATCTACAAACCACATATCTGCTGACAAAGGACTCAGGTCCATATAATGAACTCTCAAAACTCAATTGTTAAAAAAAAAATCCAAACAACCTAATTAGAAAATGGATAATATAGATAAACATTCCACCAAAGAGGATATACAAAGAGAAATAACAACTAAGCAAATTAAAAAACATTCAACATTTCACTAGGTATTAGCATAATGCAAATTAAGAAAACCATGAGATATTGCTATACAACTATTACAACAGCTAATATAAAAAGCAGTGAGAGGGGAAAAAAAAAAAAAGGAGTGAGAGGCACCTACATGAGTCAGTTGGTTAAGTATCTGACTCTTGATCTCAGTTTAGGTCTTGATCTCAGCGTCTTGAGATCAAGCTCTGTGTTGGGCTCCACACTGGGAGCTCCCCACCCTACAAAAAAGAAAAAGAAAAAAAAAAGCAGTGACAATACCAAATGTTGGCAAGAATACAGAGAAACTGGATCTTTCAAACAATGATGGCACAAATGTACAATGGTACAGGTAACTCTGGAAAATATATTTGTTAGTTACTTTAAAAACTGAACATATACTTACCACAAGATCTAGGAATAAGATCTTCTGGGCAGTTTTCCCAAAGAAAGGAAAACTTATATATCCACAGAAAAATCTGTACATGACTGGACACGGCTTTATTTTTAATATCCAAAAACTGGAAACAATAAAAATGCCCTAAAATAAGTAGATATTAAACAAACTGTGCCACATCCACACCACTGAAGCATTAGCATTAAAAGGAGAAAAAAAGAGCACTACTGAAACAACTAGTTGAATGGATGTCAAGGGCATCCTTGACATGAGTAAAAAGAAAAAAAAATTAAAAAGCTAAACTAAAAAGGTCACATGTGGTATGATTCCATTTATATAACATTGTCAGAATAACAAAATTATAAATATGGAGAAGAAATGAATGGTGTCTAGAGGTTAGGGGGTGGAGGGGAGGGAGTAGGACTGACTATAAAAGGGTAGCACAAGGGAGATCCTACTGATGATGGAACAGTTCTCTATTTTGATGAGGGAATGGTGATACGAATCTACAGGTGGGATAAAATGACACAGAATTATAGACACACATTCTGTGACTCTCAGTTTTCCTGTTTATATTACCCTGTACTTGCATAAAATATAACCATTTGGGAACTGGAGGAAAAGTAAGCAGAACTTCTCTGTTAATAAATCTACAATTATTTCAAAATAAAGTTTTTCTTTTATTTCTACATATATTCAAAAAGTTAAAGTATGAACTTTGTTAAAATAAAATTTAAATGTGTCCTTTTTAAAATGTTTTGACTTATACTGCATTTTACCTTTGAATTGGTTTGCCAATTTTATCATGTATCTGCCTTACTTTCATACCGTATTAATTCTGAATGTTTTAAAAACATTAACATCAATGACCTGAAGAAAAAGAGGTATGTCCATTTTGTAGCGTCAGTACAACTTATCTCAGTCTTTTTTACAAACAGTGCCACAAATTATTAGACAAGCAAGCAAAAAAAGAAAAAGAAAAAAAAAACAAAGAAGTCAAGAGACAAATCAACAAAACTAGGCCAAGAGATGATCCAAATGATAGGAACATTAAAAAAAAAAAGAAAGAAAGAAAGAAAAATTAACTGTGGTTAATGTAAGAGTATAATGTAAAGGTAGAAAACATGCAAAAGTAGATATCAACAGATATATGGAAACCATCAAAAATAAAAGTAAAATGGAAATGCTGATAATGAAAACCACAGTACCAGAGAAGAAACTTCCTTTTGGACTTATCAAACTGCACAGAGTAGAAGAAAAAAATCAGTAAACTTAAAAATAAATCAAAAGACTACCTAAATTTAAATACATACAAACAGACCCTGAGGAAAAGAAAAAAAAAACTATGGCTGGTCATGAGCTACAAAACAGTATCAGAGGGTCTATAATATTTGTAATTAAAATCTTAGAAAGAGAAGCCAAAGAGAATGAGACAAAAAAATATCTGAAAAGATGATGGCTGAAAAATTTTCAAAATCAGTTAAAGACAACAAACACAAATCAAGAAAATTCAGACCACCAATGTCAGATAAATACAAAGGGCACAAACTCTCATAAAACCTAAGGTGAGGTAAGCTACACTACAAACACCTAAAAACAATAAAGCATATGAGAGATTTGGAAAGATCTCTCAAAATAAGATGAAGGAGGAAGAGCAAATTCTATTTCTTTTTCTGCTCTTTATTCCTCATACCTTCATTCAGATTCAAAGAGTTTGTAAAGATTTCAATCATCACATAATAATATACAATGCCTAAGCTATTAATAGAATTGGCTGTCTGAATCTATAACAATACTGTGACTTAAAGAAAGGATGAAACTATCCTAATTACTTCCAAAGACCCAAAGTTTTTCTCGTAGTAAGAAATAATGGTACATGAAACCAAAGATTTCTCATTAATAAATCAAGAAAAACTTTAACTTTTGGAGTGAGATATTGATTTAAAAAATGCCCAGTCAGTTCCAAATTTAAACAGCCTGCAAATGCCTAAAGACTAATTTTTAAATGTTTAATCACAAACAAAATCTATATACATTAATTTTTAATGAGTATTTAAGTTGGATTTATAGCATTTAAGCCATATTTTTCTCCAGAATTTGTCAGAACAATATAAAAACAATTCATTATACTCTCCCCTATAGTATTTTCATTTTATCCTATTCCATCCCAGTACTTAAATACATACATATATATTTAAATTATACATGAGACTATAAATTATTTTTTCATATATTACATCATAAATACAGTTCACTCATTAATGGCTTAATAATTACACTCTTCATAACTGTATTAATATCTGCATAATATTCCATCAACATAACAATTTAACCATTCTCCTTTCCAAAAGAATATAATAATTAATACCACTACATGCAATTTTTAAAATTCTTTCATATATATAAATACATAAATGCATGATTTTAACTTTAATGCATAGATATGATCATACTACCATGAAACTTGTTTTTAATTCTTCTTACTTTGCAGACATGATTCCCAACCTCACATACCTCTCCCTTCCTCCTACCCCCCATGTTAGCTCCACCCATCACCCACCCAAATGGTCCAAGTTAACAACCTACTATGTACCTAATCATATCTCTATTCTCATATAACATATGTACTCTCATTTTCACATCTACATATATAACGGTACTGTCACTACATTTTTTAATATAAAATATCATGCATTTTTTCAACCTTATTTTTCTCACTTAATAATATCCAAATTCCGGGGCGCCTGGGTGGCTCAGTGGGTTAAGCCTCTGCCTTCGGCTCAGGTCATGATCTCGGGGTCCTGGGATCAAGCCCCGCATTGGGCTCTCTGCTTAGCAGGGAGCCTGCTTCCTCCTCTCTCTCTACCTGCTTCTCTGCCTACCTGTTATCTCTCTGTCAAATAAATAAATAAAACCTTTAAAAAAAAATCCAAATTCCCCACAAATAATATCCAAATGGAAATCCCTCGTGTATCTGTTTCCCTCTTACTGTTACTAAGCTTTCATCCTGTAGATGCATAATAGATACATACTTATTCAACCATTCCTCCACTGACAGGCATATACTTCGTTTCCAAATTTTTGACAATACAAATGCTTGTACAGAAACCTATAGGTATGTAGGTATGTTTCTATGGGCCAGATTTTTTTTAAATGCGATTGCTACATCAATCAGTATATAGGTGTGTCTTTGTTTTTGTTTTTAATTTTAACCAGTGTCAGATATTCTTCCAAAAAGGCTCCATTAAACCACATTTCTACCAGCAAAGTACAAAAATAACTTTTCCTTTAGGTCTTTGCCAGCAAAAAATTACTGTTGGTCCTTTCCTTTTTCTTTCTTCCCCCACCCCCGCTACCCCCTGGAAATAAACGGCAGGATCTGAAAGAGGCAATTTGATAGACACAGTAATATTATATCTGTACTTTAATTTGCCTTCTTCTATTCATGAGTTTCAACATCTTTGTACATGTTTTTGCCCACTTGAATTTGCTTCCTCATACCTTTTGCTTACGGCTCTTAAATTGCTTCCTATATGCTCCCTTTTTGTCAATATCTAAGTTGTTATTTCAAATAACAGATCAACTTCGGCCGTCCTCTGAATTGCAAATGTCTTCACCAAACCCACTGTTTATATAGTGTATTTTTTCATTCAGAAGTTAGGTTTCATACAAATATATCTTTTTGTAGGTTTACAGTGGTGGTAAAGGTCTCCTTCACCGCAAGAATGCACATGTCCTCTCCTACATTTAAAGAATTTTTACTAAGTCCTTCCATGTGGAATTTATTTTTGTATATCATGTAAGATAAAGATCCAACTTTATTTATCCCAAATGGATAGCCAAATATGCCAGAACTATTTGCTAAATAATACATACACATTAACCTGAACTGAATTTTCATATATAACCTTCTTGTATGTATAGTGATCTATTTCAAGATCCTCTACTTTGCTTCCCCTACTTAATTAATTTCAAAGATTTTTTTGTTATTATTCATTAAATATCCTTCTCTTGGCCATTATCATATCCCCAGCAGCAAGTCCAATGGCTGACATACTGTAAATGCTCAATAATTATTTCCTATATGAGTGAATAAACCTAGGATAGAGTAATCACATTATAAAACCCTTAACTAAATCATATCTGCAAAAACCTTTTTCCAAATAAGGTAACATTTACAGATTCCAGGGATTAGGAACTGTTACCTTTGGAGGACATTTTTCTGCCTACCACAATGTAAAAAAAAATACATATATATATACATGTAACATATGTATATATAATGCATATATATACATGTGTTTTATATATATATAAACAAACTGGAAGAGACTAGCATAACTATTACATATTACTCAGAGTTACAGGAAAAATCAAAGAAAATAAGTCAATCACTAATAACACAGTAATACACAAATAAATACACAAATAAAACTACAAATAAATACACAAAAAGAACTACTAATTTTCAATTCATTATAAAATTCCACAGTTATATATACTTTTACCTACTGTTTTTCTATTAAAGTCTTCAGAAACCATACCTACTATATTCAAATGAAAGTGACTAAAGGGAGATAAATGTTCAGTTTTGTAAAAGAAGTGCAGCTGTGAATAATTTTCTAGTAAAATGTATCATCAGGGACGCCTGAGTGGCTCAGTCAGTTAAGCATCTGCCTTTGGCTCAGGTCATGATCCCATAGTCCTGGGATGGAGTCGCTTACAGGGCTCCCTGCTCAGCGGGGAGTCTGCTGGTCCCCCTGCTTGTGGTCCGTCTCTCTCTCTGACAAATAAATAAATGAAATATTTTTAAAAAATTAAATGTATCGGGACGCCTGGGTGGCTCAGTTGGTTAAGTGGCTGCCTTCAGCTCGGGTCATGATTCCGGGTCTTGGGATCAAGCCCCGCATCGGACTCCCTGCTTGGCAGAGTCTGCTCTCTCTCTCCCTCTGCCTGCCGCTCTGGTTACTTGTGCTCTCTCTCTCTTTCTTTCTCAAATAAATAAATAAAATCTTAAAAAAATAAAATGTATCATCATTATTATACTTACACAAAAATAAAAAGTATTAAGTATTGAAAACTACTTAACTGCAAAAACATTATACATATTATATACCTACATTATACATGAAAGTGTATTTTTCAACAAACTGGGGAAAAATCATTCTATAATGCAAGTAAGTCCTAACCATTTCCATAAATCAGATTTTCACATTTTATGTGGTCCTAAATTGGGGCTCACCTGTATTTTATAGGTTTTAAAGATACTCTAGTTACTAAGAACGGTTTTCATATTTCACCACATGGCCAATTTTAAGGTAACAGGGACTACACATCATTTTACATAATCTGAGCCATGTTTTAATATAGTATATAAACTTTCATGTGAACTGTTTTGAGTACAGCAGTCTCAGTTTTTTGGTTTTTCTACTTCATATGAAAAAATCATACTTCAAGATAAAAATAGTAGATATTAAAATAATTTATAAAATAAAATAATTCAAGCCAAGAAAGATTAAATGGAAGAGAGAAAAGGCAAATTATAATACAACAGTGACATTAAGCTCATAAATATAATTTTATCCTGCTATTAAGAATATCTATATTATATATAAAAGAACAAAGCTGAATAGTAATACTCTTCCACAGAAAATTACCTCTACCTAATACATATTCATATAAAATAAGGGAACTATGTTAATGACTACCAAAAATTATTTATTTCTATGCATTATGTAATAAAACAAAAGTACATAAGAAATTTAATGAGTAATTACTAATAACAATGCTATACAAGTCACTGGGAATAACCAGCCTTTAACTAAAGAGAGGAATCACGTAAAATTATAGTGGATTTAACATGTGAAAGTAATTCCTTTGGGCACCATCAGAAAAGCAGGTAACAGCATCAAACAATCACAAGGAAAGGAAGAGTATTTCCATTTCTGCTTTATTCAAAAAATAATTCAACACCTTAGTTACATTCATTTCATACAGATTAAATAGAATTTCTTTGATATAGTCAGTCTCAGATCTAACAAAACAACACTCTAATGTTGGCTGATCTTAATAAAAGTGGTATTACTTCCAAGAGCAAAGCATGGCAAAACCTAGTGAAAGAAGGTATTTCTAATGATCATTTTAGATATTCTTCCCTGCGTCTTCACAGGACATCAAAAAAGATCACAGTGTGTCATTGAAAGAAATGACCTGGAAGATCTGATTTTCCTTTATCATTAGTAATAATAAAGGATACTGTATTTATTTATTTATTTATAAAGATTTAGTTATTTGACAGAGAGAGAAATCATAAGCAGGCAGAAAGGCAGGCAGAGAGAAGGGAAGAAGCAGACTCCCCGCCAAGCAAAGAGCCCAATGCAGGGCTTAATCCCAGGACCCTAGGATCATGACCTGAGCCAAAGGCAGAGGCTTAACCCACTGAGCCACCCAGGCATCCCAGGACACTGTATTTAAAATCAGTGGTAAATTTTACCGATCTTGGGACGCCTGGGTGGGTCAGTTGGTTAAGCGGCTGCCTTCGGCTCGGGTCATGATCCTAGCATCCTGGGATCGAGTCCCACATCGGGCTCCTTGCTTGGTGGGGAGCCTGCTTCTCCCTCTGCCTTTGCCTACCACTCTGTCTGCCTGTGCTGGCATGCTCTCTTTCTCTCTCTCTCTCTCTCTCTGACAAATAAATAAATAAAATATTTTTTTTTAAGATTTTATTTATTTATTTGACAGATAGCAATCACAAGTAGGCAGAGAGGCAGGCAGAGAGAGAGGAGGAAGCAGGCTCCCTGCTGAGCAGAGAGCCCGATGTGGGGCTCGATCCCAGGACCTTGAGATCATGACCTGAGCTGAAGGCAGAGGCTTTAACCCACTGAGCCACCCAGGTGCCCCTAAATAAAATATTTAAAAAAAAAATTTTTACCTATCTATATACTATATACATAAATGACACTACTTCGAGTATAAGTAACAAAGAAGAAAGAAGTTACTTGCAAATTATTTAATTCATTTGAAAATGACCTACTCCACTTAAAACCAAATCACACTGTTGTCTAAAATGTCGGTTACCAAGCTACCAAACGGAATTTGCAGCCTGCCAAAAGATTAAAATTCAATTTCATCTATATGTTACTGAATTTTGTTCTTCTCTCTTTTTTTTTTTAAATGCTCTGAGAGACTGAAACTCAAACCTACTGGTAAAACAGGCACTGAACTGATAAATTAGAACTGTCCAGCAGCCATTACTATAATGATGTTGCTGCCAGCATTCTATCCTTCACCAGTTTAACTCTCCAGATGTTTCATATTCATTTACAATTTGAATCAGTTAAATACAGACCCATGTGTTCTTCCAGAGACTGCAATGTTGACATCCACCAGAAATATTCTCGGGCTTTTAAAAATAAAAATGTCATCAATTGTATAGACCATTTAAACCTGTGTCAGATTAAAAATGGCCACAAAATCTTTGGCATTCATCCTATAGAGAAGTGGAATCTATGCCTCCATGATGGCTTTGACCAGTAGTATGTGGCAGAAACGACACTGTACCATTTTCCAGGCTCAGACCTGATGGCTTCAACTTACCGTCCTTTGGAAAACTTGCTCTGGATGATGCCACTCTCCACAGAAGAAATTTGACTATCCTGAGACTCCTATGTTGCAAGGGAACTCAAAATAGCCATGTGGAGCAACCACATGAAGAGAAAATACTTAATGAATCTCCCACTCTTCCAGTAATTGTAGCCTCAGTGCTAGATGACCACAACAATATATAACCAGCAAAATCCTTCCCAAATTCCCGACCCACAAAATTGTGAATGAAATAAAATGGTTGTTTAATCCTTTAAGATTTGGGGTTGTTTGCTGCACAACAACAGATAACTCAAACAAAACCTATGATTTCATTTTATGTACAAATAAACTCACCATGACAATAGGGAAGACAGCAGACTGCTTGTACGATAATGAAAGTTTTAAAAACTTTTAAATTATAATTTAGTATCTACAGTACAAGTTTCTCTTGTCTTCCATTAAATAACCCATAAGTTAATCATTAAATAAACCTGTACTCCCCATTACTTTTGATTTTTACTGTGTTAAAGAAAGTGTTAAGGCTACTAAGTAAGACATACCCTGCAACTATGCTACCACAGGTTGACCATACACTACTGAGAATCAGTTGTTTTGTTCTTAACATATTTATCCCAGTTTATTTGTTAATATTATTATATAATGTGATTAAATATTTTAAAAATCTTTAAGAATTGAAGTCACTGTTTCCATGAGTAAGTTGAATATTTCATAACAATCCGATAAATTCTAGTTGCTTTTAAAAACACATTTTCAAGAAGCAAGACTATAAAAATTTGGTACAGTAACCACTGGGACTATTTTCAACTGTCTCACTATACTAAAGGAAAATCAAACTAGATATTAAAGACAATGGTTAAAGGTGTGATTTTAAAAAGGCCATGATGAATTCCACTCAGCAGACGTATGCTCACAGGAAAGATATGGACTTAATATCAGAAGACTGGACTATAAATATAAACTATGTTTTAAGGTATGTACATACCATTTTTATGACTAACCATTCTCACCCAAAAAAAAAAAAAGAATTTTTTTAAAGATTTTATTTATTTGAGAGAGAGAGACTGTGAGAGAGAGAAAAAGAGCAAGAGAATGGGGAGGAGCAGAGGGAGAAGCAGGCTCCCTGCTGAGCAGGGAGGCCGACATGGAGCTCGATCAAGAGACTCCAGGATCATGACCTGAGCTGCAGGCAGATGCTTAACCTACTGAGCCACCCCAAAAAATATTCTTATAAACAATATCCAATTGAGTTGATTAAGGAGTTTGTGCTATAACCTCTTTTCAGAAAATGTCTTTTAAATTAAGAAATAAGGATGAAGTCTCAGTTTTGCAAGATGAAGAGATCTGTGGATGGATGGTGGTGATGGTTAACACAATGTGGTTATACTTAATACCACTACATTGTGGTGTATAAACAATGAATCTTGGAACACTGAAAAAATTTTTTTTAATTTTTTAAAAAATTAAAAATATATATATATATAAAATAAATAATTTTTAAAAACCACTGACTTGTACACTTTAAAATGGTGAAGACGGTAAATTGCATGTGTCATACTGAAGTGAACTGACTTAGTAATAATAAAAAAAAATCAAAAACATTATGCTGGGCAGCCTAAGCCACTCACAAAGAGTGCATAATGTGTAATTCCATTTGTAGGAAGATCAAGAACAGGTAAAACTAATCTATGTAAAAGAAATCAGAAGAGTGAATCAGGGGATGAGGTAAATGGTGTAGAGAAAGAGAGTACAAGGGGACCTGAAGAACTTTCTGGGGAAATGGAAATGTTTTAGATCTTAATTAGAGTATATAGTAGAAAGAGAACACAACAAATTATATGCCTCCTATGGGTACATTTCACAATATATGTAAATTACACGTTAGTTTTTTATTTTTTTTTTTTTTAAAGATTTTATTTATTTATTTGACAGACAGAGATCACAAGTAGGCAGAGAGGCAGGCAGAGAGAGAAAGAGAGAGAGAGAGAGGGAAGCAGGCTCCCTGCTGAGCAAAGAGCCCGATGCGGGGCTCGATCCCAGGACCCTGAGATCATGACCTGAGCCGAAGGCAGCGGCTTAACTCACTGAGCCACCCAGGTGCCCCATACACGTTAGTTTTTTAAACGGGAGAGCAACAAATGAAAACTGAAGAATTTAGTCTAGAAATTAATTGATGAAAACTATCCCCTGAAAACAACATATGTAATGGCATTTTTTAACCATCACACAGAGCAGCTTATTGAAAGGTAAATTCCTAGCTGGTAACAGGCCATGCTACAATTTCTGACTAGTCAATCATAAGGGTTTTAAAGGTAAATAAAACATCACCATTCTTGATTACTTAAACTAAAACAAGGTATCTAAAAGGACTATAAGATTTAGCTTCCCTCAGATTAGCCCTGTTTTTCCATCTGACTAATGCCCCAGCCCCTCCAATTCAAGTCAATTCAATTTAATTCAACAAACCCACTTACTCTGTATAAATTATGTGAGAAGCTAAGAGTAACACAAAGATGATTATAAAGTAACTTCAATCCTCAAGGCATTTATAATCAAGTAGATGGCACTGCACAAGTAGGTGACAGCTACAAGAAAAGACTTCATAGTACCTGCAGTATTCTGACTGTAACCCTATTGAATTCAAACCACTATTTTGAAAGGTGAGTTTTGTTTTTTTTTAAGGAAAGTCAAAAGAGCAGTAAGTGGCTCAAGTAGACTTATCCCCCATTCTTCCCTTTTTACCAATGAAGAGAAAATTTCATAGATAGCTCTGTGCTTCCAAGAAATTTGAGAATGCAAACACAGTTCTTGTAGACTCTACAAGTAAAAGATAGAAAATTCATGGTTATAATTCTATGAGTAGATGAGTAAATGCTTCACCATATTTCTACTAAGGATATCCACTTTGACAAACCATTGACCATCAATGTTCCTGGCAATATATGGACAATCAGATTTTAGACTTTTCTAGAGTGAATTATTCTACTATAAAAACTAAAACTCTAAAATTAGAATTATGAAGTGAGAGAAAACATCACAATTTGAATTCTACTTACACAAAACCACATGATTTTCAATGCCAAGCTCTTAATTTACAGCTGGGAAAATCACCATTGAAGATAACTGAGCCTAGATCAGATTCACTCAACATAAAACCAGATATAGACCTCAAATTACTTGTGACATCCCCAGCCACTCATATAAATAAGAATAATGCAAGTTGAAAGACAATAAATTTACCTAGACCTTTCTAAACTGGCCCCCCTAATGTTACACAATGTACTTCTCCTAAAATCCTCAAGTAAATTAGAAGGAAGAAAATATACATATCTTCGTTTAAGTACAATTAAAAATCTAAAATTACTAATTTCAATTCTTCTAGGATAATTCCTTGGAACAAAGCAAGATATTCTAGATCTTGAAATACACCTGTCATTTTAAAAACAAAAAGAAAAACCCACTGGACTCAGGATACCAACTCTTGGCACATCATCTCAGAACTCTTCCCTGAAAACCCTGTGACAAGTAAACAGGAACAAACTGCACAAAGGACGTACAAAGATATTTCCTTAGTTGTTTGCTTAATCACCTACTGATTTTCCCACAAGTTAATAAAAACCAAAGTAACTCAACAGGAATCTGTCTACAAGTATAAAATCACTTTACATTATTTGGCTTCAAAAGTTTGTACCCTATGGAAAATCCATTCGAAATTTTACCTGGCATGTACATACTAAAATATTTTGTTTGTCATTTGAAGCCATACCAGATTCCAACCCAAGAGACAAGATTTCCAGTTTACTTTTCACAACCCACATGTTCAAAACCCAAAATTACAACGTTAAAAAAAAGTATTGTTAAAATTCTGTAATAGTAGTAGAGCCAGTTAGTCACCATATGGTCACTATTTGGGGGGTATTTTTTGAGGCTTATAATATCCATAATATATAGCATTTCAATATCTAAATTAAGTACTCAAACATATTAAGCTAACCTTGGAAATCTAATGTAAAAGTTCTTTCTAGGTTAGGAATAGAACCTAAATTAGCTCAAATACTATAAATTAAATAATATAATAACATGATTTCTTAAAAAGAACAGAAAATGGTGATGATTAGCTCTCATGGTGGGAATATTTAAGTTGAATACTGAGGGATATGTAGAAGCCAGTTTTCCTATTAGTCAAGAAAGATGAAAAACATTCCTGACAAAAGAACATGTGAGAAGGGACAGGTATAAAAAAACAAAAAACAAAAGAAAACAAAAAATGTAGTATGGCAACCCAGAAAGTATAACAAATAGTGTGAAATTGTTGGATGATGCAGTAAATATGGCAGGAGAATAAGCACAAATGAAGCTGCTGGTTAAGTGGCCAAGAGCCAAATTGTGAAAGGCCATTCCACAGAGACTAAAAGAGGTCACAGAATAATAAAAATAACTTTCTTTTACAATGTACTAATTTGTACCAGACACATACCTAAACTCTTTAGATACATTATCACTTTTAATCCTCAGAAGATCCCTATCATTACCTCCACTTTCTATGAGCAAACAGGCTAGAGAGAAACCATGCAGAAAAATTCCAATTAATTTACACAGATACTCTACCCTCAGAGAACTCCCCACTCCTGAAGTGTGGCCTGCACACACTGATTTTGTTCTGAACACCACAAATGGAAAGAGGAAGAAAGAAGACGAACTGTAAAACAGAGATGCCTGACAAAACACCTCAGCCAAATGACTGAGGTCAATATAGACAATGATTAAGTTATGTTGATAGTATGTACCCTTGATAGGACATGATAAATATGATATTTTACATCTGTGGTCTCTTCTCTAAAACCCCTAACTTCACTCTAAACATAAGAAAAATATCAGGCCAACCCCAACTGCTTGAAAGACAATCTATAAAACTCCTACTCAAATTTGTCAAAGTCCTCAAAAGCAAGTAAAGTTTAAAAACCCATCACAGCCAAGAAGAACTTAAGTACATATAATAACTAAACGTAATATGACATCCTGCCTATATGGGAATCTGGAAAAGAAAAAGGATAATACATAAAAACTATGGAAATCTGAAAAAAAAGTATGTACTTAAGTCAATAATTATGTATAAACTGTGGTTCATTAATTTTAACAACTGCACCATACTAATATATCAATAATGGGGAAAACTACAAGTGGGATATATAAGAACTCTCTACAGACTCACAATTTTTTCCATAAATCTAAAATGATTTTAAACAATAAGCTTTTTTTAATTAGGCCAAGAATATAAAAAACATAGAAAACCATTACTGCTCAAGGGATGAGTCGAAGAAAGTAAGTCAGTAAAAGAAAATTAAAAGAAATGATCATAAATATAAAAAGAAAGAATGATGCCCTAGAAATCATACAGGAAAAGTGTATACGGATGGAAATAGCTATAATAGAAGCCAAAGGAGATAAGAAATGAACAGAAACCACTGGACTTAGGAGGTTACTGGTTAATTCACTTATTACCTACATTTATGTGGACTATTTAATATAGTAATTCTGGTCTAGCAAAATCCTAAAAACACATTTCATGCCAACAGGCTGATGACACAAAAGCTTCACTTTCAAAATCTTGACGACACTACTTCACTTTCATGAAAACCTTCAGTGTGGCCAGAAATGTAAATAACATGAGGTTACAACTTCTGAAATAACTCAGGAATTTCATTCAATTTCTCTTTAAACCCAAATTCATTACTAAAAAGTTTGCAGTGTCCCTTCAGAAGCAAACCCTCACTACTGGACAGGAGAACGCAAAAGGACAAAAACTTAACCACTTTAAAATTCAACTAAAGACAACATTTCTAACCACTAGGCCTAAATGAGAAAGAAGATGAAAAACAAAACACAATGAGAAAGATCGAATTCAAGACAAAAACAAAGGGAAATTGCTATATAGAGTAAGAAAGGAGGGAAATACTCAACCCAAAGTAAAAACAGTATATAGGCCTAGAAAAAATTAAATCTAAATATCTCATGAATGCCTCTGAAAGACTGTTAATTTACACAAAATTGATAGAAATAATTTCCAAAAACAGGTGGGTGTCAAAAACAGGAGAGAAAACCATTACTCTGCCCTTTGGGAACCTCAAATTAATGTATTTTGGCAAACCAGACACAAATCATATGGGATGACTGGATAAAACCTTGTGATTTTAGCCAACTGCATTATGACCTGGAGTTGGTTCTTCTCAAGATTATTAATAATGAAAAATACTTGCACAGGATACGCATGATTGCCAGGAAAAAAAAATAATGCTCTTCTTTCAAAGTTTTTAAAACAACAAACTACCCACAGAAACCACATGGGCACAAAATGAAACAAATCTGGTCAGTGATTCGTGGAGCATTTAAGCACTCCCCAAGTGAAAAACTCAGCTTTAGGCTCTCTTTCTGGGACAAGCAGAGCATCCATGAAAATACCTGACTTGAAGCTACCAAGGAAACAGTACAGACATATCTCTACTGGCCTAAGTTTCAACTGACATAATTTCCTCCAAGAACCTATGGTTTTAGGAGACTACTTACTTGTTTTAAGACATTTCTTTCCCTCATAGTAAGAATCTAGATAAAAACTAAAAACCCTCAAAATTAAAAAAAAAAAAAAAGAAAAGAAAATCTCACTCAAAGTGCTTAACATTGTAAAATTAATGACATAAGTTAACACCTCCTCTGATTGTCAATTTAAATACCAAAACTCCTTACTATTACTAGCAGTACTGATGTGGGAAACACAGGCAGAAGAAAAATTATTAAATTTCCTTACTACCTACAGCCCACTGACAAGTCCTTGAAACAGAGAGTGACATTCCTCTAAGGATTCAGCTGCATCGATGTTACTATTTGCTAAGGACAACAAGTAATCTTAGCTCAACCTCCAAGATCCTCTAAGTCTACTTTAACATTAAAAACTTCTTTGGAAACTTCCTTTATCCCTACCCTCCAAGATACATGTTGGCAATCACCTCCCAAGCATTTGACCCACGATATACATCTGAAGGGTCTCATGACTCACTTTTTATTAGACAGTAACAAATAACTTTTCCCAATAATAGCTAGCCCCCTCAAGGTCCTGGAAACCTTATTCCAAAATTCCTTAGAAACCTAAGCTATTCTAACTTCCTCCCAACTTGAAATTATGTAAGGGGCCTCTCCTCATGACCCCAGTGCAGCTCTTTCTGCCCACAAAAGCATGCATTAAAGCATGTCCCCATGCTTTAATAAAACCACTTTTTTGCATCAAAAACACCTCAAGAATTCTTTCTTAGCAATCAAACTCACAACCTAATGTCTTTTCCTACACCAGTATCATTAATAAATGAGGATTACTTAACTTACCAAATTATATAATAATACCCTAGTGAAATGCTATACCAAAGAAGGAAGTTTCAAAAGAGGAAAGAATAAACATAAAGGGAGAAATCTTGCTCAAGAGACAAGCAAAAGAAGAAAGGAGATAAGGAGCATATAGTTGCACTGGAACACTAGAAGGTTGGGTATGTACATCAAATAGGTCAAGTCTAAGAAAAAAGAAACCAATTGAAAGCAGAGCCAAACATAAGTGAGCACACAACAATAGTAATGTGTCTAAAATGCAAAGGCTACATAAAGACTCATTTATTTACAGAAATAGCAGATAGTAAATATTTCAAAAAAAAATAGAAATTTTATCTTGACAGCATCACAAAAACACCCACCTATTCCTTTAAAAAGTCAAGGAAAAAAATTCTCACCAACACCTGTATTATATTGTCTCTATAAGACATTAAAGGAACACAATGGAAACCTAACAGCATGCAGAGCTATAAGTTTACATCTATCTGCACACATGCCCCACCAGGCTTTCCATTTCCTGACACAGTGCCATTAAAATTGGGGATTTTTCCCCCTCCATTTTGGCTCTATGTGGGGTGCTGACTTTTCCCTTGGATAGGCTAGCAAAGCTCAGCTTGTCAAAGCTTGCATAACCTTGAAGAACACATATAATTTCCAGTAGAAATAAAGAAAGAATGGAAAAATAGAGGAGTTTCCAAAAGAAATAATTTTAAATTGTACATATCTATAGTGCTCGTCCTTTAGAGATGGTGTTACTGCTGGTATTTGTTACACATGCATGAATCCTGAAAAGACCAAAGCAGCAGAGCTATCCAAATGCAGCTGCAGCTATCATATAAACTACTGTTTCAACACAACGAAAAGGATAATAGTGCCAAGGATGGAAAGCTCTGGAACTGTCACCTAGTCAGAAAGAATACAGATCTGGAGAAAGATCAGATTAGACCCATTTCAGAAAATGAACAGGAAAAGCCTTGAACTATATTAAGGATCTCTAATTAACCAAATAGCATAAAATTTGTACACTAAAATTTTTCACATTATGTCAAAATGAGTGTGTTTTCTAAACAGTTGCTAAGTACAATGATCTATTATGGATACAGAACTGAGAAATGTCTGGTTTCTCAAGGTTTACTAAGAGTAGGAAGTATGTGTCTAAAATACAGGAAATTACCAAAAAATACGGTGCATATTCCTAGCGTGTAAATTTTATACAAAGATATAATGACAAGGAGAGACTTTACTTTTTATAAAATACTTTATATAATATAAACTATAATAAAAGATAAAAAGAGTGAACAGAAAAAAATAAAACACACATTTCCTAACTATCACCAGCAGTTTACTTGCAAACATCTTCACAACCATCCACCCCTAAAATATCCATTATCTTCTGTACTGTGGTTACTTCAAAGGAAAAATATGACAAAGGACGAAGGAAAGTTTAAATTAGACTATAAAGATAACATTCTACTTTCAAAAAATGGAGACACAGGCGTCTGATTTACTTTTCCAACTAACACAACTAGAAAACTGAACAAGATATATGAAACAGTGGTTTTCAGATATTAGACCACAGGTAGCACAGGACTGTAACACTTGAAGGAAAGGAAATAAGCAAAGAAAGCATTGTAGTTGCCCAGCTTACAACCTGGAGTCCGCTTACAGGCTACAAGACATAGTGGGGGAACCCAAGCAAAACTGAGTTGAGGAGACTGTTAAAGGTTTGTAAGGCAATTACAACTTCCAGGGCCAAGAACTTAAGAAAACTATACTAAAAATCCCAGAGACAGATAGAAAAGTCTGCCCAAGTCTTGAGATGACTAAAACCCATACACAATGACAGAAAATTACAGAAGACAAGGAAAAGATAAACAAAAATGAGTACAACATCTGGAGCTCACAGAGTGGGCAATGATTTATATTCCTACTAGTCAGACTGGATAAACCCTGTAATACATAGAGAATTCAGCTGAATCCTCGGGAGCACATCTCCTTAGTTGTGGAGTTAAATGAAACCTACAGTAAAGTCTGTTCGGGACTCACACTAACAAATCTTAAAAATATGCCTCAAAATAATCCAAGTGATTTTAAATAGCACAAATGAGAGTTGGAACAATATACACTACTTGAAATAATACAACAAAATTCAACAATCAATACGATAAAACTCAAAATAGCTAAATCCAAACAAAATTAACAGCCATTTCAAAAAATCAGAAAGAGACTGCAGGGAAGATGGCGAAGTTAAGAGGATCCCAAGCTGACCTCCACCCAGAGACACACTGACACTCCAAATACATATAACACAACTCATTCTGAAAATGACCTGGAGACTAGCAGGACAGCTCTTCCACAGCTAGGGATATTTAAAAAAAAAAAAAAAAAAAAAAAAAAAGTCAAATCAAAAAAGGCAAGAGGGACTGAGAAGTGGTCAGAAACAAAAACCCCCTGCATGGTAACCCACAAATGGGAAAGCTATTACAGGAGTGGAAGTCCTTCCTGAGGAACAAGAAGATCAGGCCCCACTTCAGCAACCCCAGCCCCAGGAACCTGCACTGGAAAGACAAGACCCCATAACATCCAGCTTTGAAAGCCAGCAGGTATAACTCAGAACAAAAGGGCTATAAGAAATCAAGACTTCACTCTTGAAGGGCCTATATTATTACTCTAAAACCAAGCAAAAAGGCAGAGGTTTAAAGAGCACCTGGGTTGTAGGGGAAGGAGATTTACTAATTTTTAGGCATGCTCCAGAAGGAAGGGGGTCAATGGGAGCTTTCCCCCAGAAGAGAAGTGCTGGCAGGAGCCATTTTTTTAGCCTTCCTTCAGGCTAGGTGGCCTGACACAGGCAAGAGCCAGTTCTAACACTCCATCTTCCTTGTTAGCACAGCTCACCCCATTCAAGTGTGCTCCTGAAGACCCCACCAACCTGCCCATCCCACCAGGCACCCCCCCCCCATAGTGAACCCTGATTTGCCTCTCCCCACAGGCAGGCAGACTCAGCTGGGATGGGCATCTACCAAATACCAAATAATATTCTGGTAGAAAACCCCAGGGGGAAGTAGCACAGGGGAGGGCGATAAGCGGGGGAAGGCCAGCCCCATCTACCAGCACAACTACAGCAATCAGGGCCCAGTCAAAACAAGAAGGCACACAGAGCCCAAAGAGGGGATTGCACTACTGGGACCCAAGGGCATTTTCTATATAAGGTCACTGTTTCTCAGAGCAGGAAACATAACTGACCTATATACACACAAACAAAGAGTCAGACAAAATGAGGACCAAAGGGATACATTACAAACAAAAGAAAACAACGCCTCATAAACACAACAAAACAAAATGGACAAAAGAAATCTATCTGGTAAGGAGTTCAAAGTAATGGTCATAAAGATACTAACTGGGGTAGAGAGAAGAGTGTATGAATCAGTGAGACCTTCAACAAAAAGAACGAAAACATAAAAAGGAACTGATCAGAATACAAGAACAAGAAATGAAAAATACACTGGAGGGAGTCAACGGCAGATAGGGGATACTGAATGGATCATTTATCTGGAAGATGGAGTAGTGGAAACCAACCGAATGAACAATAAAAAGAAAAAAAAGGAATTTTAAAAAATTATTGTAGGTTAAGGGACCTCTGGAACAACATCAAATGTACTAACATCTACATCATAGGAGATGAGTGAGAAGAAAAGAGAAAGGTACAGGAAACTTACTTCAAGAAATAATTGAAAACTTCCCTAATGTGCAAAAGGAAATAAACATCTAAGTCCAGGAACTACAGAGAACCCTAGACAAGATGAACCTCAAAGAGGTCTACAACAAGACACACCATAATAACATCAAAAATTAAACAAAAAGGGACTCTTAAAAGCAGCAAGAGAAGAGCAAACTTCAGTACAAGGGAAACCAGACAAGGCTATCCACTTATTTTTCAGCACAAACTCTGCAGGCCAGAAAAGAGTGGCATAATAGAGTCTAAGTGCTGAACAGGAAAAAAAAAAACCCTACAACTAACACTCAACCTCACAAAGTTATCATTTTAACCTTACCATTTCATGATCATGAGAAATAGTTCCCTCAGACAAACAAAATTTAAAGTAGTCCATCACCACTAAACTGGTCTCACAAGAAATGTTAGAGAAACTTCTTTAAGTGGGAAAAAAAATCGTAAGAGGAATAAAGAGAACTATGAAGAGAAAAAATATCACTAATAAAAGCAAACATATTGTAAAGGTAGTAGATCAATCACAAAGCCATTATGAAGGTTAAAAGACACAGTAGCAAAATCAATTAAATCTATAAAAAAGTTAGTTAAGGGACACATAAAATAAGATGATGTGGGGGCGAAAAAATCCTATACCTAAAATGTAGATGGAAGGAATAAAACTGAAGTGCTTTTAGAATGTGATGGAATTTAAGCAACCATCAACTAAATATAGACTGCTATATACACAAGATATTATATATGAACCTCAAGGTAGCCACAAACCAAACCCCTATAGCAGATACACTAAACAATAAAGAGAAATGGTTCTAGGCATAATACTAAAAATGTTAGCAAATCATAAAGTAAAAAAGCAAGCGAAGAAAAAAGGAACAGAAAAACTATAAAACAATGAGAAAACAATTAATAAAATGGCAATATGCACATACCTATCAATAATTACTTTATATGTAAATGCATTTGAGCCAGAGACATAAGGTGACCTAATGGATAAAAAAGCAAGACCCATCTATGCTGCCTACAAAAGACTCACTTCAGACCTGAAGACACAAACTAATGAATGGATGAAAAATACATTGCATGCAAATGTAACAAAACAAACAAACAAAAGAAAAAGCTGGGGAAGGAACAGTTGCATCAAAAAAAATAGACTTTAAAACAAAAACTGTAACAAGAAACAAAGACAGGGATTACATAATAATAAAGTGATCAATCTAACAAGATAAAACCACTGTAAATATCCCAACACAGGAGCACCAAAATATAAAAAGCAAATTATTAACAGACATAAAGGGGAAAATGACCTTAATACAGTTAAAGCACAAATCTTCAACAATACACTTACATCAATGAATAGAATATCCACAAAGAAAATTAAAAAGGAAAAAGTGGTTTTGAAAGACACATTAGACCAGATGGATTTAACCCATATATGCAGAACATTCTAACCAAAAACAATACATTCTTTTCAAGTACACATGGAACATTCTCCAGGACAGGTCACATGTTAGAGCACAAAACAAGTCTCAGTAAGTACAAGAAAACTAAAATCTTATCAAGCATCTTTTCAGACTACAAGAGTATGAAACTAGAAATCAATTACAAGAAATTACAAGAATTACAAGAAAAAACACAAATACATGGAGGCTAAACAACGTAATATTAAACAATTGAAGTGTCAATGAAGACATGAAAACAGAAATCAAAAAATACCTAGAGACAAATGAAAAGGAAACACAATGGTCCAAAATCTTTGGGACACAGCAAAAGGAGTTCTAAGAGGGAAATTTATAGTCATAAAGGTATACCTCAAGAAAAAACAAGATCCAAGTAAGTATCTAACCTTACATCTATAAAAAAAAAAAGGAAAACAAGTGAAGTCCATAATAGGACAGAAAAAATAAAGATCAGATTGGAAATAAATGAGAGACCCTCCCCCCCAAAATAGAAAAGATCAATGAAACTAGGAGCCCATTCTGTGGAAAAGAAAAAAACTGCTATTACACCTTTCATCAGATTGATCAAGGATTAAAAAAAGGGGGAGGTGAAGAGAGAGGGACTCAAATAAATAAAATCAAACATGAAAGAAAAGAAGTTAAAACTGAAACCACATAAAAGCAAAGAATTACAAAAGACTATTAACAAAAATTATTTGCCAATAAACTGGACATCCTAGAAGAAATAGATAAATCTCTAAAACCATACACAATCTTCCAGGACTGAATCAATAGGAAAGAGAATATATGAACAGACCAATTGATTACAAATAATGAAACTGAATCAGTATCAAAAATCATCTAAAAACAGGGTGCCTGGGTGGCTCAGTGGGTTAAGCCGCTGCCTTCGGCTCAGGTCATGATCTCAGGGTCCTGGGATCGAGTCCCGCATCGGGCTCTCTGCTCAGCAGGGAGCCTGCTTCCTCCCCTCTCTCTCTCTGCCTGCCTCTCTGCCTACTTGTGATCTCTCTCTGTCAAATGAATAAATAAATAATCTTTAAAAAAAAAATCATCTAAAAACAAAAGCTTAGGATCAAATAGCTTCACAGGTGAATCCCATCAAACATTTAAAGAATTAATACCTATTCTTCTTAAGCTAGTCCAAAAACAGAAGAGGAAGAAATGCTTCCAAATTCATTTTATGAGGCCAGCATTAGCCTGATACCAAGCCCAGATGAGGACACTACAGAAAAAAAATTAATAAATAAAATTATGGACAAATAATGCTGATTAACATATATGCAAACATCCTCAATAAAGTATTTACAAATCAAATTCAAAATATATTAAAAAGATCATTCACCATGATCAAGTAGGATTTATGTCAATGATGCAAGGATGATTTGGTATCAGCAAATCAATCAACATGATACACCACATCAACAAAATGAAGGAGAAAAAAATCATATCATCATCTCAGTTGATGCTGAAAAAGCATATAACAAAATTCAACATCTGTTCATGAGAAAAACTCTCAGAGAATATACCTCAACATAATAAAGGTTATATATAACAAAGCCACACATAACATGATACTTAGTGGTGAAAAGCTGAAGGCTTTTCCTCTAAGACCAGGAAAAAGACAAGGATGTCCATTCTCCCTACTTCTACCCAATATAATATTGGTAGTCCAGGACTACAATGTAGTCAAACCAATATATAGAGATCTGTTATGTTTCTGTACACTAATAACAAACCAGCAGAAAGACAAATTAAGAAAACAATCTTACTACAACTGCATGAAGGAAATTGAAGACAATACAAATAAATGGAAAGAGACACTATGCTCATGGATTCAAAGAATTAATATTGTTAAAATGTCCATATTACCAATGCAATCTCTATCAAAATACTAATAGTATTTTTTACAAAACAAGAACAAAAGAATTCTAAAATTTGTATGGAAACACAAAAAGCCCTGAATAGCCAAGTAATCTTGAGAAAAAACAAACTTGGAAGTATTACAATCCCAGAATTCAAAACTATACTACAAAGCTATAGTAATCAAAACAGCATGGTACTGGCATAAAAACAGACCCATAGATCAATGGAACAGGATAGAGAGCCCATGTTAGGATAGAAATAAATCCATATTAATATGGTCAGTCAATCTATGACAAAGGAGGCAAAAATACACAATGAGGAAAAGATGGTCTCTTCAGTAAACAGTACTGGGAAAACAGAACAGCTACCTACAAAAGAACAAAACTATACCACTTTCTTACACCATAATCAAAAGTAAACTCAAAATAGATTAAAGACCTAAATGGAAGGCCTGAAAACATAAAAATCCTTTAAAAAAAATACAATGTAAGTTTTTGGACATCAGCCTTAGCAATATTTTTCAGGATCTGTCTCCCCAGCATGGGTAACAAAAGCAAAAATAAACAATTGGGACTTCACCAAACTAAAAAACTTGTACAGTAAAGGACAACATCAACAAAATGAAAGACAACCCACAGAATGGGAGAAAAATATCTTGAAATCATATATCCAATAAGGAGTTAACATCCAAAATACATAAGGAACCCTTGTGACTCAAAACGAAAAAAGCCAAACAATGTAATTTAAAAATGGGCAGAGGACCTGACCATTTTCCCAGACAGATGGCCAAGAGACACATGAAAAGATGCCCAACATTATTAATCATCAGAGAAATGCAAAATCAAAATCACAATGAAATATCACATCACACCTCCCAGAATGACTAGTATCAAAAAGACAAGAAATAAATGTTCACAGGATGTGGACAAAGTGGAACACTCATGCAGTGTTGCTGGGAGTGTAAACTGGTGTAACCACTATGGAAAACAGTACAGAGGTTCCTCAAAAAAACATAAAATAGATTGTACCTACCAACTTTTGTCCTACATTTTCCTTATACAAACCTTTAAGTATTTTCAGCATTTTGGAGACAATCTTTGAGACACCAATCTGCTATCTTTCCAGTGTTAGCCTCAGTAAAATAAATACCTTTCTTGTTTCACCATCATTCATCTCTCTGTCCTTGGATTTGTCAGTGGTGAGTGGCTGAACCTGTTCTGTTTGGAATTCCCAGAGCCAGGTGCTCTTTGCACCCCTGTATCCCGGTTACAATAGCAGTTTCATGATACTCTGAACAGCTAAAACAAAGAATCCCTTAAAATGAAAGTAACATTCTAATTACATCCCTCAAAATGACTTTCTCACTCAACATACACACATATACTTGAAGTCATCAATAACTTTTGGTCTGGGTTTTACAGATGAAGAACAATTAGAACAGCATTGCTCTGACCAATCTTCAATTATGTTAAGAACAGAAAGCTACTTAAAAGAATGCTACAGTTCCTACACACAGAAATCCATGCCTCGGGTTCTCGATACATATATAACAAATTAATGGTGTTTTATTCAATTATTATGGCTGCCTTCCTCCTACAGAGCTGACAAACTTGGCACTTCATTACACATACTCTCCTAAAAAGATGGCACACCTTTCTGGATCAGAGTAACAGTTCTGTGGTATTTTTTTGAAGCACAGTCTAAGCACAGTTTTAAGTCTAAGCACAGTTTTAAGGAACCTTTAACAGGGTTTTAGTAATTAAAAGAAAATATAGACTGTGCTTCAAAAAAATACCACAGAACTGTTATTCTGATAACAGTTTTTAAGAAACTATTCTGATAACAGGTTTTAAGGAACCTTTTAACAGGTTTTAGTAACCCTTTAATAGGGTTTTAGTTTGAATTGCAAGAAGAACCAAGATTTTCTCTGCTTAGAAAATCACTATATGTCTTCTAAGTCTAAGAACCAACAGAGAAAGAACTCTACTGAGAGCTGATTTAAAAAACAGAGAGAGAGAGAGAGAGAGAGAAAAGAGCCTTCTGAAATTATTTGCATGATTCCAGACCTCAGCATTGCTACACAATCACAATGGAAAGAATGTGTGGTAATTAACCAGCTTTAAATGCTGAAAGTATCCAAACAATCATTCTTTTTCCCTAATGTTTTATGAAAGGGGAAATCCTATAGTCTTCTTAATTACTGCTTCAACTTACTTTACTTCTAAAAAAAATGAAAACAAATAGTACTGAGTACCACTGCTCATGGATTTCTCCTCTCCTTTTAATTTAATGAGTATCTTACTTGGCATTGGATTCCATTTTACTTTATTCACTAAATCTATCACGAAGAATATTTAATTAATGCCTAGCTTTCAACAAGGAGGACAGAGGCATAATGACTATTTTCAATAATCTAAAATGAGGTTGTGGTAAAACAAAAGCTCAAAGAGAAGAGAGCAAGATGGTGGTGGAGTAGGAGAAACCTAGGCTCAACTCATTCAACAAACACAACTAGGTAATTATCAAATCACCCTAAATATCCCAGAAATCAACCTGAAGACTGACAGAACAAACTCCACAAATAAAGGCAGAGAAGAGACCACATTGAAGAAAGTTGGAAGCACAGAGAAGCAAGTTGGGAGAGAAACAGACCCTGGCTGCTGCAGTGGGGTGGGAGCTACAGTTGCAGGGAAGGGCAAGAGACAGACTAACATACAAGGGAGGGCACAGGGAAAACAAATCCCCACACCTATCAGCTTAGAAAGTGAGAGCAGATAAATTTCTTTTGTTCTTGCAACCAGTGGAGCTTACAGCCTGGAATTTTAAAGGTCAGTGTGCTTGGATCAGGACAGAGGACATTGGGACTGCTCTTAGAGAAAAGGGTCCACCAATACACAATGTGGATATAGCGATCTAAAGAGCATCAACAGCACACAGTTGGGAGGTTAGCTGCCCCTCCTGAGCATGTCCCAAAGAGGAAACCCTCAGAGAGACCCCTTGGAAACAAAGGATCTGGCATGCACCTTTCCTTCCCCCATCGATCAATATAAACTCACAGACACCAGACACCTGCAAGAATCAGCTCAGGGCCCATACTCATGCTTACACCAAACTCCCCCAGCCCCCTCGCTCCAGAATGGAACCACTACTACCAGTCAACCCTTGCCTCACTCCCAGTGCAGCAGGAACCCTCCCTCAGACAGCTGGCCCAAACCTCTACTCATACCAGAGGTGGTAACAGGTCTCATTTCACAAGCAGTCCAGAGCACACCTAGTTAAAACATGCCATATTCAGCCCAGGGACAAAATACAGCCCACAAGAGGCAAAGAGAGCCCCTACAGACAACTGGCTTGAAGGATAAAGTAGTCAGGACACAATAGATGAGTGCATGCAGCACATGTTGGAGGCACTCCCAGAAGCACCAGGCCATGGGGAACAGGGGAAACTATACTGCAGGGCACTATAGGACCTCTTCTTCATAAAGCCATTACACTTAAAAACAAAAGACATGGCTAACATTCCTAACACACAGAAACAGGTACAGAGACCTAGACAAAATGAGAAGACAAAGGAATTTATGTCTATGAAAGGATAGGACAAGGCCACCACCAGAAATCTAAGTGACAAAAATGTAAGTAACATTCCTGATGGAGAATTTAAAGCAATGATCATAAAGATATTAACTAGACTTGAGAGAAAACTAGAGAACATCAGTGAGACCATGAACACAGAGATAAGGATTAACAAAGCAGAGATAAAGGGAGGAACAAATTAATGACTTAGAAGACAGAGTAAAGGTAAGTAATCATGCTGAACAAAATAGAAATAAGAATTATGCAAAATGAGAATAAATTTAGGGAACTCAGTGACTCGATCAAAAGTAATAGCGTTCATATTGTAAGAGTCCCAGAAGAGAGAAAAGGGGGAAGAAAATTTATTTGAAAAAATAATAGCTAAAAACTTCCCCAATCTGGGGTAGGAAACAGACATCCAGATCCAGAAGGCATAGAAAACCCCCAACAAAACCAAAAAGGCAAATCTACAACAATACATATTGTAATTAAAATGCCTAAACACAGTAATAAGGAGAAAATTTTTACTAAAAATAGTAAGGCAAAAGAAAACAGTTACCTCCAAGGGAAATCCCATAATGTTATCAGCAGATTTTTCAGCAGAAATTTTCCAAGCCAGAAATGAGTGGCGTGCTATATTCAAAGTACTCAAAGAGGAAAACCTGCAGCCAAGAAAACTCTATCCAGCAAGGCTATCATTCAGAATAGGAAGAGAGAGAAAGAGTTTCCCAGACAAACATAAATGAAAATAAAGAGCTGACCACTAAACCAGCTCTGCAAGAAATATTAAAGGGCGCTCTTTGAGTGGAAAGGAAAGCTCAAAAATGACAGTATGAAGTCAGAAAACATAAAATCAGTAAAAAGGAATATTTCTGTAAAGAATCAGTCAAGGAACTCATAAAATTAAAGGATATAAAATACAAAAACATAGTACCTAAAATGTGTGGAGGAGAAAAGTAAAGAATGGGTCCAAACTTAAGCACCAACTTAAAATAGACTGCTGTATGTTGAAGATATTATACACAAACCTAATGGTAACCACAAATCAAAAACCGTTGATAAGTATGCAAAGAATAAACAGAAAGAAATCCAAATATATCACTACAGAAAGCCAGCAAACTAAGAAATAGAAAAAGACAAGAAAGGATCAGAGAACATCTTCAGAAACAAACAAAAAACAAGTAAAATGACTATTAATACATATATGTCAATAATTAGTTTGAATGTAAACGGAGTGAGTACATACTCCAACTAGAAGATACAGGGTGACAGAGTGGATTAAAAGAAGAAGAAAAAGAAAGAAAGAAAGAAAGAAAGAGAAAGAAAATAAATAAATATTCTTCTAGATGCTGCCTACAAGAGACTTTTTAGATCTAAAGACACCTGCAAATTAAAAGTGAGAGGATGGAGAAATAAGTATCATGCAAATGCATATCCAAAAAAGCCAGAGTAGCAATAATTTCTTCAGATAAAATAGACATAAAACAACAATTATAACAAGAGACAAAGAAGGATATCATACAATAATAAAAGGGACAACCCAACAAGAAGCTCTAACAATTTTAAATATTTATGTACCAAATATAGGAGCACCTAAATATATAAAACAGTTAATAACAAACATAAAGGAAGTAATTGATAATAATACAATAGTAGGGGACCTTAACACCCCACTTACATCAATGTACAGAACATCTAAATAGAAAATCAACAAAGAAAAAATGGCTTTGAAGAACACACTGGACCAGAAGGATTTAACAGATATATTCAGAACATTCCATCCAAAAACAGCAGAACACACATTCTTTCCAAGTACACATGGAACATTTTCCAGAATAGATCACATATTGGGCCATAAAACAAGCCTCAACAATTTCAAAGAGATCGAGGTCATACCATGCATCTTTTCTGACCACAACATTATGAAACTAGAAGTCAACCACAAGAAAATATCTGGAAAGACCGCAAGAAAAAATCTGGAAAGACCACAAATACATGGAGGTTATAAAGAACATACTACTACATAATGAATGGGACAACCAGGAAATAAAAGAAGAAACTTTAAAAGTACATGGAAACAAATGAAAGTGAAAACACAACAGTCCAAAATGTTTGGGATGCAGCAAAAGCAGTTCTAAGAGGGAAGTTTATAGCAATACAGGCCTACCTCAGATGAAAGAAAAATCTCAAATAAACAACCTAATCTTTCACCTAAGGAACTAGAAAAAGAACAACAATAAAGCCTTAAGCCAGCAGAAGAAAGGAAATAAGAAAGTCTAGAGTAGAAATAAGTAATATAAAAACTAAAAAATAAACAGAACAGATCAATGGAACCAGGAGCTGCTTTTTTTTTTCTTAAACATCAGTAGAATTGACAAACTTCCATCTAGACTTATCAAGAAAAAAAGAGAAGGGACCAAAAAAAAAAAAAAAAAATCACAAATGAGAGAGAAGAAATAACAAGCAACCCCACAGAAATTAAAAAAAAAAAAAAAAATTTTAAGAAAATAGCATGAAAAACTACCTGCCAACAAACTGGACAACCTTGGAGAAATGATAAATTCGAAGAAAACAAACAAATTCAAAGAAAACAAAAACTAAAACATGAAGAAAAAGAAAATTTGAACAGACTGATTATCAGCAAAGAAATTGAATCAGTAATCAAAAAACTCGCAACAAATAAAAATCAAAAATCAGATGGCTTCATGGATGAATTCGACCAAGCATTTAAAGACTTAATACCTATTCTTTTCAATCTGTTTCAAAAAATGCAAGAGGAGGGGTGCCTGGGTAGCTCAGTGGATTAAAGCCTATGCCTTCATCTCAGGTCATGATCCCAGAATCGAGCCCCACATCAGGCTCTCTGCTCAGCACGGAGCCTGCTTCCTCCTCTCCCTCTGCTTGCCTCTGCCTGCATCTTTGCCTACTTGTGATCTCTCTGTCAAATAAATAAATAAAATCTTGGAAAAATAAAATGCAAGAGGAAGGAGAACTACCAAATTCATTCTATGAGGCCAGCATTATCTTGATACCAAAACCAGATAAAGACAACACAAAAAAAGAGCTATGGGCCAATATTCCTGAAGAACGCTGATGTAAACATCCTCAAAAAAATACTAGCAAAACAAATCTAACAATACATTAAAAAAAAAAATCAATCCCCATAATTAAGTGGGATTTATTCCTGGACTGCAAGGTGGTTCAATATTTGCAAATCAATCAACATAATACATCACATCATTAAGAGAAAGAATGAGAACCACATGATCCTTCCAAAAGATGCAGAAAAAGCATTCGACATAGTACAACATCCATTCATGACACAAACACTCAACAAAGTAGGTTTAGAGGAAATATATCTCAACATAAAAAAGGCCGTATATGAAAAACCCACAGCTAACATCATACTTAATAGGGAAAAACTGAGAGTTTTTCCCCAAAAGTCAGGAACAAGACAAGGTTTACTCTCACCACTTCTATTCATTCTGTTCACTGGAGGTCCTGGCCACAGCAATTAGACAACAAAAAGAAATAAAATCCATCAAAATCATTAAAGAAGAAGTTAAACTTCCGGTATCTGCAGGTGACATGATACTAGAGAAAACCTGAAAGACTTCACCAAAAAACTGCTAGAACTGATAAACGAATGCAATAAAGACTCAGGATACAAAAGCAATCCCCAGAAGTTTGTCGTATATTTATACACCAAAAATGAAGCAAAAGGAGGAGGAATGAAGAGAACAATACCATTTACAACTGCACCAAAAATAATAAGATACCTAGGAACAAACCTAACCAAAGAGATTAAAGATATGTACCCTAAAAACTATAAAACACTGATGAAAAGAAATGAAGATGACACTAAATAATGGAAAGACATTCCATGCTCATGGATTGGAAGAACAAATATTGTTAAAATGTCCATCCTGATGGGAAATGTTGGAGTTCAGATCTGATGGCCAAGAAAAAATTTTTCAAACTTCTTTGATGCAAAAAGGTGGTTTTATTAAAGCCAAAGGGCAGGACCCAAGGGTAGAAACCGCTGTCCCTGGATTGTGAGAAGCAACTGATAATACTTGGGAGTTGGGGGAAGTAAAGATAAAGGGAAGTTTCGAAATAGACTTTCATATGCTAAAGACTCATAGGATCCTGGAGAGCTACCTATTGTCAAGCTAAGGTAGTTTTTCCCACTAGCAAAACACTGACATTAAGATTGGGAGTTCCTGGAGGAAAGTTATACTCTGCCTGCCTCAAGTGTTTGTCAATAGGATGCAGGTCATAAGCAAATTTAATTTTATCTGCATTTCTTTTTTTACCTTTGTTCTCTATATCATATACTACCTAAAGCTATCTACACATTTAATCCAGTCCCTATCAAAATACCAAACAGCATTTCTCAAAGAACTACAACAAACAATCCTAAAATTTGTATAGAATCTCAAAACCCCAAACAGCCAAAGTGATCTTGAAAAAGAAAAGCAAAGCTAGAGACATCACAATTCCAGACTTCAAGTTATCTTACAAAGTTGTAGTGATCAAGATAGTATGGTAATGGCACAAAAATAGAAACATAGATCAGTGGAACAGAACAGCAAACCCAGAAATGGATGCCCAGCTATAAGATCAACTCATCTTCGACAAAGTAGCAAAGAATAACCAATGGGAAAAGGACAGCCTCTTCAACAACTGGTGTTGGAAAACTACACAGCCACATGCAAAAGAATGAATGAAACTGGACCACTTTGTTATACGGTACACATAAATAAATTCAAAATGGATTAAAGACCCTTCCAATTGGAATCATTGTGCTTCCCAGTAAGAGCATTCCTCCCTTTGGAACTAAAATGTCTAGGCCAGCAGCGCATAAGGTCATGGAAAGAGGCACTAAAAATTTTTGTTCATGGGCAGGGGAGGGAGGTACCTGGGTGGCTCAGTGGGTTAAGCCTCTGCCTTTGGCTCAGGTCATGATCTCAGGGTCCTGGGATGAGCCCCACATCGGGCTCTCTGCACAGCGGGGAGCCTGCTTCTTCCTCTCTGCAGGCCTTTCTGCCTACTTGTGATCTCTCTCTCTGTGTTGAATAAATAAATAAAATCTTTAAAAAAAAATGTTTTTGCTCATGGTCAGTAGGGGTCATAATGAATGGAGCCACTTCCATTCTACGTACCCCTTGATTCCTGAACCTATTATGAATCCTGGCTATGGGAGAAACACCATCATATAATGGATGCTAATTCTGACCATATACAACCTTCTTAAGAACCCCGTCCCAGTGCTGCAAAAAACTGACACATCTAGCTGACACTGTAACTTAAGTCTTCAAAAGTCTATTCTAACCATTCTATCAAGTCAGTTGCTTCGGGATAGTAAGAAACATAAGACCAATGAATTCCACAAAATGTAATTCTTTTGCTCTGAAATAAGTTCCTTGATCAGAAGCATGCTGTAAGGAATATCATAATGGTGGATAAGGGCATTCTGTAAGCCCACAGATTGGTTTGGCAGAAGCGCTGCATGTAGGAAAGGCAAATCCATATCTAGATTAAGTGTCTATTCCAGTAACAACAAATCAATGCCACTTCCATGATGCTAGCACACCCATGTAATCAACCTGCCTCCAGTTAGCGAGCTAATCACCACAGGGAATGGTGTCATATAAGGAATTCAGTGTTACTCTCTGCTGATGACAGACTGGGCACTTAGCATTGGCTGTAACCAGACAGGTCTAAATGAGTGAAAAGTCTATGTTGCTAAGTCCATGTATAACCTCCAACCCTGCTACTACAGCCACGTTAATTCATGAGCTCACTGGACAATAACAGGGATGGGTGGAAAGAGGCAGACCACAAAATGGGTCATCTTATTCACTTGATTATTAAAATCCTCTTCAGCTGAGGTCACTCTTTGGTTAAGCATTTACATGGAACACAAACATCTTCACATTCTTTTGTCCAGAGACGTCTATCTACATACCTCACCTCTTCTCCAAATTTTCTTGTCACCAGTTTTTCAACCATATTCCTCCCCAGTCCCTGACCATCCAGCCAAACCACTGGTCATAACCCATGAAACAATACAATCATCCATCTGCCCACTTCTCCTTCCAAACAAAGTGAGCAACCAGGTGCACTGCCCAAAGTCCTCCCCACTGGAAGGATTGGCCTTCACCACTGTCTTTCAGGGATACTCCAGAGTGGGGCCACAGGGCTGCAGCTGCCCATTTTCAGGTGGTACCTGCATACTATGAAGAACCATCTGTAAATCACATCTGAGTCTTGTCTTACAGTCAATTAACCTTAGGGAACTTCCCATGAAGCCTTCAGTGCAGTCTCAGAAAAAAGAAGATGCTGGCAGAGGGATGCCTAGGTGGCTCAGTCGGTTAAGCAGCTGCCTTCGGCTTGGGTCATGATCCCAGGATCCTGGGATCAAGTCCCACATTAGGTTCCTTGCTCAGCAGGGAGTCTGCTTCTCTCTCTGCCTCTGCCTGCCACTTTGTGTCCTTGTGCTCTCTCTCTCTCTGAAAAATAAATAAATAAAATCTTAAAAAAGAAGAAGAAGAAGAAGAAGAAGATGCTAGCAGAGCAGGGACTACGGGCACTTGAGCCCTTTCTTCTTGTAAAGTATTGTGTCTTCCAGGCCTACTCGGGCCTGATTACACTTGATCTTAGCCAAAAGGCCGAGAAGCGATTCTCAGGCCTGATTAGATACATACTATTTCCATTTGACGATAGACCGCTGCTGCCCATGCCCAACTTTATGGTTTGGTGGGTCAGATAACCACCCACTTAGTACCGAGCAGTTCAGGTCCCACAGTAACTTGGTGGCCCACAGTTAAGCAGAATCTACGACCCATTAGCAAATCAACAGCTATTTCTCAGAAAGGCATAGTTATCGGTAGAGAAGGGCAGGCTTTGGTCTAAATCCTAAGAATCTGTACTATGATTTACCTATCACAGCCTGATAAAGGTTCTAAACACCCCACTGACACTGCCACTGATACCCAAACACCACTGAATCTGCTGTATCATATGACCCCAGCAACAGAGCAGCTTGCACAGAGACCTCAACCTACTGCAGAGCATTCTCTTGTTCTGGGTGCCACTGAATACTCGTTTTCAAACATAATAAGAGGAATAAAAGAAAATAAAGAGATGCATCTTGGAAATACCTAACCTTACAGTCCCTTGTGAAAAAAATGAAAAATACATACATGCATACCCAGGGGAACCTAGTTGGTTAAGCATTTGACTCTTGGTTTTGGCTCTGGTCATGATCTCAGGATAGTGAAACTGAGCGCCACGCTGGGCTCTGGACACAGTGCAGAGTCTGCTTAAAGACCCTCTCTCCCTCTTCCTCTGCCCCTCCCCTCCATGCTCTCTCTCAAATAAATAAATAAATTTTTTTTTTAATCTGTAAGTTAGTCAAAGATCTGATTTTTATTCACCCAGTAATTATTTAATAAAAACCAACTACATGCTACTGAAGAATATAATGATCAATAAAGCCACTGTCTTAGATTAGAGAAGAAAGTATCAATACATAATGTAAACTACAATAAAAGTTTAAAAATGTTGAGGTCCTATGCCCATGCCCATGCTTTCACCTCCTCAGATGCCTTGGAACCTTCTTCAGAATGTCTTATGTATCAGCTCCCCTTATTCATCATTCCTCTTCTGTTCGTTAACTCAATAGGTATTAACTAGCACCTCTGATGTTCAAGACCCCTGTTAGGCACTAAGGATATAACGGTAGTAAAATTGGCCCTTGCCTCATGGTACTTAGTCTGGCAAAGAGGAAGAAATAAGCTGTAAAAACATATGCAACCACACAAGTCTGCAAAGACTGAGGGCAAAAAGGAATCTGAACATCTCCAGAAGGTCAGGTAAGACTTCCTCATCAGCAGAAGCCTTGAATACTTGCCTCCAAAGCCAGAATGAGCAGGAGGCACTTCCAGTTAAATATGGAGTATTGAACATGCACGTTTACTACCATTCCCTTCTAAAACACCACTAAAATGACAGATATATGAACAGATAATTCACAGAATTACCCATGTGGACAATAATTACGTGGAAAAATGGTCATTCTCATTAGTAATCAGGGGCAGAGATGTTAGTGACAATGAAACTTATACCCATGAGATTAGCAAAAAAAATACAAAAGTAATTATACCAAATATTGGCAAGGATGAAGAAACATTCTCAGATATTAATAATGAGAGCAAAGTGGGAAGAAAGGCTTTGCAGAATAATTTAATAATACCTAACTTGAAGATGTTCTTACCATAAGAACCAGCAAATTCTATGGCAGACCCTAGAAAAATTCCTTCACATGCATCAGAAAAAATGAAGAAAATTCATTGCCATGTTGTTTAAAATACCAAAAAAAGAAATAATCTAAAAGTCCATTTAGATAGATGAAATTAATAATTAGCAAAAGCCATTAAACATGATAAAGTAGTATAAATGAAAAAACTAGTGCTATATGTATCAACATGGATAAATTTCATAAACATATTATTGAGTAAACAAAGGAGGTAGCAGCAAAATAAATAAAATACTTAACAAAAAAAAATTTTTTTTTTTAAAGATTTTATTTATTTATTTGACAGAGAGAAATTACAAGTACACTGAGAGGCAGGCAGAGAGAGAGAGAGAAGGAAGCAGGCTCCCTGCCGAGCAGAGAGCCCGATGTGGGACTCGATCCCAGGACCCTGAGATCATGACCTGAGCCGAAGGCAGCGGCTTAACCCACTGAGCCACCCAGGCACCCCAACAAAAAATTTAATTAAAAAATTCCATAGACCCCCTATCTCACACAATAAACCAAAGTTAACTCAAAATGGATCAATGAGCTAAATACAACTAAAACTACAGAAGAAAACAAAGGGGAAATCATTACCTTCATTTGGCAATGGATTCTTTGATATGACACCAAAAGCACAGGCAACAATAGAAAAACTCACTAAATTTAATCAAAAATTTAAAAGCTTTGTGTATCAAAGGGCATTAACCAGAAAAGGAAACAGGGACTCTGGAGTGGCGCAGTTAGTTATGCATCCGCCTCCAGCTCAGGTCATGATCTTGGGGTCCTGGGACTGAGCCCCGCATCCGGCTCCCTGCTTAGCAGGGTGTCTGCTTCTCCCTCTCCCTCTCTCTTTCCCTCTGTCCCTTCTCCCACCTGTTTTCTCTCTCTCTCTCTCATATAAATAAATAAAATCTTTAAAAAAAAAAACAAATACAAAAGAGAAAACACTATCTACAGAATTAGGAAAACATTAGCATATCATTTATCTAATAATGGTCTAGTATCCAGAAGAACTCTTAAAACTCAACAACAAAAAGATAAGCAACCCAATTTCAAAATCAGCAAAAGAACTGAATAAACACTTCAAGAAAGATAAAAATAACCAAAAACACTTAGAAAGCATTGTTTAATATCATCATTAGGGAAATACAAATCAAAACCACAACGAGGTAGCAGTTCACATCCACTAGAATGGCTATAAACAAAAAAAGAAGAAAAAAAAAGTGTTGAAGATGTGGAAAAACTGGAATCCTCATACATTGCTGGTAGGAAATAATATATACAGCCCCTTAAGAAAATAGCTTAGCAATTTCTCAACATGGTAAATACAGAATTATCACATTAACCAGCAATTCTACTCCTACATACCTACATATATGCCCAAGAAAACTGAATACAAGTACACAAACAAATACTGCCACACAAATGCTACAGTAGCACTATTCACAATAGTTATACACTTTAAAATATTACACATTTTAAAATGATTATATACTAGTTATACACTTTAAAATGATTAATTCTATATTATGTTTCACCTCAGTAAAAAAAAACAAAAAGAAGTGTTCAAAAAAAGTTTGAAGCGTCCACTGCAGTACCTGCTATATTACAGATACTTAAAAACAGAGACTACTATTATTGCCTCTACTATATATTGCTCTATAGAATCACAATATATCACTGCAGTATCTGTTCCATAAACGCAGGTAGCAGTCACTATATTTGTGATATTGAATAACTGCCTCAATCCAGGATCTTAACCTCTAAAACTCACTTTCTTACGAAAACTTTGTATCCTTGTATTTACAGCAGGCTATTATTCTCACAGAACTTGCCATTCACAACTATTGAAACTTCTAGTATCCAAACCCCTCTTCCTCAGCCTACCAATAACTCCTCCTCTGTAACTCCCAACTTAGTTACTACTAGTAAAGCTTTATTTATTTCTTCCTTGATTGCTCTTTGTCCTTATAAATGCCTGTTTCTTTTCCATATGTCTAACATGGAGTGTTAAACACCAATAAATTCACTCAATACACTCAGTACGTGATAGACCAATCCACGGGCAAATTTTTGTACTTCCTCAACTGAGACTAATCAATCTGAGGAACAGAAAGAGAAAGAAGGGAACCAAACAGATCCTCTGAGACCTGATGGTCTTGGGAAACCATGGGATGGGAAACCATCAAGCATGCCAACAAACGCACTATGGCAATCCCAGAAGAAGAAAGAGAGAAAGGGGCAGAAAAAATATTTGAAGAAATAATGGCCAAAAACTTTCCAAAGTGTACTTCCCAAAATACAAACATACAACAGACACACACACACACACACCAGCAAAAGATGGATTCCGAAACATTTTATAGAGTGGGAAAAAAGTCTATGCTGATTAAAGAATTAGATCCAGCCTTATGATTCCCAATTCACCACCTGAACAACCTGATGAATTATTTTGATCAAATGAAAGTAACTATGATAATAATATCCATGGCCCTTCTTTGTGGGAGAAAAAAAAATCTCCAAAAATTTCATGTATATGTTGTCTCACTTGTTCGTAAGATTTTCTATTCCTAAGTATTTTGTAAAACTCACACAATAAAATGTTTTGCAATCTGATATGATTCTAAGTGGTCAGAGAACTTCTCATCAATCATATGGAAATCATTTTTATGTTCATGACTGTGACAATGAGAATAACCTCTGTGGCACTCCTTTCTTCTGCTGATAACAAGAAAAGCAAGATCAGTAACACCTAACTTTGGAACTAAAGAAAATAAACTCAATGCATCAATGAAAATAAAGTCTCCTTCAAATGACTCTTACAACAAAATGTAGTATACAAGTATTCTTAACTAATATGACTTGGGGGGGGGGGATCACATATACTAAATAAGCAAGAGATATTTTACAACACCAGTCACGTTAATCAGAAGCTAGTTCTAAAAAGAAATCAATAAAATGTACCTCTCCTGCATAACAGACAAAAGAAACCTAAAATATCTAAATACTTCATAAAAACTATCAGCAATAAATAAAAAATGTTCTTCCCATTCTGCAGAAAAGAAAATATTCATCTCAATTTGTCTTGTGATTCAGGGCAGGTGGCCCATTTAATGCCACTTAGGTATCATTAACTTATTTTCAATTTTTCATACTCAATTTGGGCAAACTATAAATAAAAGGTATAACCTCATTTTAAGTTGTCTTTATCAAATTCATAATTAAAATAATCATACTAGGGGCGCCTGGGTGGCTCAGTGGGTTAAAGCCTCCGCCTTTAGCTCAGGTCATGATCCCAGGGTCCTGGGATCAAGCCCTGCATTGGGCTCTCTGCTCAGCAGGGAGCCTGCTTCCCTTCCTCTCTCTGCCTGCCTCTGCCTACTTGTGATCTCTCTCTATCAAATAAATAAATAAAATTTAAAAAAAATAAAAACTCAATTATCTTTAAAAAATAAAATAAAATAATCACACTCTCACTTTTATTAACTATCTTGGATTGATTTAGTTTTTTAGTAATATTCATGCAGCCCCTATCAGTGAAGCACACGCACAGATCAATGGATCTCACATAATACTGCAACACTGTCTACCACAACTGCAGAAGTTCTGAATTCTCATAACACATCAGTCAAGCATCTTGAAATGATCATGCAGATCGTCTCTTACCACGAGGTTGGACACAACATAAAAGGTGATTTGGCTGGTCTCTCCATTATCTAGGCCTACTTTTGGTAGAAGATACACATGGTCAATGATAACAAGGCTGACAAAAGGAAAAGAAAGTCAGTTGTCCCTGAATACCAGGAAAAAGTGTTTTCGCACTTCACAAAATTGTGGTTACTTCATTTACATACTTCGCCTACAAGACTCTCTGTTTGGACTGCGTTATATATATGCCAAAATGTACATATCCTTCTAAGGAAAATAGCTTTAAGAGAATTATTATATGTTGCATTTTAAAGTGAGTAACATCATCTCTATTCTTCATTTATTAAATCTGTAACTAAAAAAAAATGCTTCCCATTTCAAAATTTTAAAAATTGTTGTATCCCTCACTAGTAACATTAAATGTATCCCTAATTCTTTTTTTTTTTTTTTAAGATTTATTTATTTGTTTATTTATTTGAGAGAAAGAGAGAGAGCCTGGGGGAAGAGGAGGGGCAGAAGAAGAGGGAGAAGACAACTCCCCACTGAGCAGGTAGCTTGATGTGGGGCTCCATCTCAGGACTCTGGGATCATGACCTTAGCTGAAGGCAGATGCTTAACTGACTGGGCCACCCAGGTGCCCTAAACTTATCCCTAATTCTTTAATAGGATTCTATGGCATATAGCTAACAAATATCTTTTTGAAGATCTGACAGAGAAGGAAAGAGGGTACAGGTAAAGAAATGTCTAAATTTAAAATTTAAAAATATAAAAAGACATAAATTGGGGTACACATTTTAGAATTGACTAATACTATCTCACGTTGAGTTATTAATTTAATAAGTTTATTTCAAGCATCAAAATTAAGACAGATTCAGAATAAACACAATATATACAAAATGCTTACAAGAACTCAGCAGTGTAGTCTATGAGTAAAACAAGATTCAGGAAGACCTGTGATCAAACCCTAATTCTACCACTTACTATTATGCAACCTTGGATAAGTGCTCACTTGTCTGAGACTTAATTTCTCTGGCTATGAATTGAGAAAAATACTACCTACCTCAGAAGGTACTGATTGGATTTTAATAAAACAACATATAGAGTATCTGCATGATGCTAGACTCAAAGACTACTATAATTCTTATCAAAAATAGAACATGAATTGTATTTCACATGACACAAAATGCATCAGGAATTCTGTTTAGATCACTCGCAGCAAAATAACAATGTCGGCAGAAAAATCATTTAACTATTTTAGACTCTACACCTATAAAAGAAATAGTTTGAACTAGATGGTTTCTGAAATTCTAGGATTCTACCTTCAAGTGATGCCCAGAAATTTTGCTCCCAAATTTATTACAATAAAAAACCCAGAGGAAAAAAATCTAAGAACATCAAATGAAACAAACAGGCGGTGTATATTAAGAATCTGAAAAAAATTTCATGCACTTCGAGTAACAACCACATTTAAAAATATAAATTAAAAGAATCTTACCAGAGTTATGTAAAAGATGTTTAATGTTAATTCTAACTGGAAAAACTTAACTAACTATAAATCAAGAACTTACAAATCAAGTTCTCAAAAAATTCATGACATAGTAAACACTTACAATGTAATGCTAAGTGACAAGGGAAAAATATAAAACAACATTTATAGTTGTTTTTAAAATGTTTGTAAAATTAAAAGAGTGAAAGAAAAGCCAGCAAAATATTAGCAGAGGTTATTTCATATTAACAGAAATGGATTAGATTTTTTCTGTTGGATTATTTCCCAATTTTACTCTATACAACTATGATCTCCATAATGAAAAAAAAAAGAAGTACAATATTCATTCATGATTTAAAAAAAAAAAAAAAAAAAAACTAGAAGCTAAGAAAACTCCCCCAAACTGATGAAAACTGTTTACAAAAAACCTACAGCTAATTATTTAATGAAAAAGATTGCATGCCTTACCCACTAAGATGAAAACCAAGGCAAGGATGCCTACTCTTACCTGTCCTATTCAACATCATAGTGGAGGTCCTAGACAGTACAATTAAACAAGAAAATGAACTACAGCAGACCCTTAACTCAAGTTCAGGTAAGGGGCACCAACACCCTAACAGTCAAAAATCTGTATATAACTTCTGATTGAACGATAACTTTAAATTACAAATTATATAGTTCAATAAACCTAAATTTTAAAGGACATAGGACATGCCCTTTTGAAAAATATGCATCAAATTAAATGAGCTTAACCCATCTCACTGGTTTTGCGGGTAGGGGAGACTGAGGAAACAAAAAAAAATCCTTAGAAATACTGCAAATCAAGGGCAACTCGGTGGCTCAGTGGGTTAAGCCGCTGCCTTCAGCTCAGGTCATGATCTCAGGGTTCTGGGATCGAGTTCCGCATCGGGCTCTCTGCTCAGCAGGGAGCCTGCTTCCTCCTCTCTCTCTCTCTGCCTGTCTCTCCATCTACTTGTGATTTCTCTCTGTCAAATAAATAAATAAAATCTTAAAAAAAAATTTTTTTTAAAAAAGAAAAAAGAAAAAAAAGAAAAAGAAAAAGAAATACTGCAAATCAAAAAAACTAACTAATTATCAAGACTTATAAGTAAGAAGAAACAGACATTGACATGAAGAATTAATCTACAGAGGTTGTCTTTTTCATTAAGGTCCCATTTTTGGACGGCAAAAAATAAAACTTGATGAACTTACAAGACCAAAAGTTCTAAGGAACAGGTTGATAAAGGAGCACTGTGATTAAGAGCAAGAATCTGGGGACAAGTCACCTAACACTCCCTTCCAGTTTAGTAATGGAAATAGTCTCATCCAGTCCAATGCACTGCCTCCACAAATACTATTAAGAGAAATATAATAAACCTTCCAATAACTAAACAATCCCATATACTTCATAAATCATACATCTACAGCTAAGGGAACAAGATAAAATGCTTCTTGTGTGGCAAACTCCTATTTATCCACTTAACCTTCAGATCAACTAATTCCTTTTTGTTTTTACTGTCACCAAAAAATAAATAAATAAATAAGTGCTGTCGCTCTCTGATGACTCTGCAGTTTCTTTTTGACTGGTATTAAGATGGTTATAAAAGGCTCTAAGAAGTTTTGAGCTTATTACTCCACTAAGAAGATACATTTTTCCATGTATTATAGAGGTAAATTGTAACTTCCATCACTGTTTTCTTTATGTTTATTCCATTTGGCTTATCCTGTTGCTAGGATACCAATTCATAGTAAGATTTCCAAGCCCACAGAACAGCTTTCCTAGCCAGCCAACTTTGTAACCAGGACGATTGTGGACCACACAATTTTCTGGCTAGCCTGCACCACGCAGGTGCACTCTCCCTGGCATCTCTCCTGCTCCATCTACCTAACAGGCACAGTACGTATTGCCAATTCCTTCATTGCAACAGAAATTGTAGCACAGGGCAAACAGGATAATTAGAAATGTAGAGCTCTCTGATGTCAGAGAACAAAGTGAATCCACTGTCACTCCCTGTTCTCCCACCCAACTAAATAATCTGGGTATTTTGCCTTAAACTGTAGGGCGAAATGTTAGCCCACCCCAATCACTTCCCCCAGAAATATGCAAACACCACTCCCAAAAGCCATCACCCAACTACCGCCCGGCTAAATACTTGGAGAGGAAGGTGGCATCAGTGTCTGTACAGTTCGGAAAGGAAGGGGAGGAAAGGAGTCGGAATTCTTAAGGGACTGCTGAGTCACCTACAGCTGTGGCCAGGACTTCACCCTCCAGGAAATCAGGCTCTGCCCCAACTCCCATCATGGAAGCAAGTGAGAGTAGCAGCAGCAACATCCTCCTACCAAAAAAACATCCAGCACTGCTTTTAATAGTGTTACCCCTCCTTAAAGTGAAGCCAGAAATAGGTTTCATGTCCAAAGCTTTCCACAGTACACACCATGGGAGATGGAAGAAACATCTTTATTGTGGGGAAAGGGGGCGCACTTAGAGGGATGAAGGATGCCTCACCACTTAAGTTACTAGCTCCGGCCTTAATCCCCAAATGCCACTTGCACCGCAACATGTGGCCCGGAGTAACTACAAGGACATGTGGCTGACGGACGTCGCAGAGCCTTTACGCCGGTGTGCACAGCCCAGGGGGGTGGGGGTGGGGGACACAACTCAGGCGCCATCGGAGAAAACTCGGCAAGGATCTAAGTCTCCGTTCGGTGGGAGGTTCGGTGACACAATAATCACGTGAACTTGTCCGTAGACGTTCGGAAAGACGCGATTCTGGAACGTGCAGGGGCAGAAACCAGCCGGCAGGGCCAGTACCGGTCGGCACCCGCGGCCGGGTGGGCGCGGTTCCGTTCCAGCCCCGGGCGGGTCACGCCTCCGACTTCGAGTCCCGGCGACCTCCGGGGGCGAGGCCGGAGCCGGCGCGAGGCGGACGCCTGGCCGCGCTCCCCGCCCGCGCCCAGGCCGCCTCGGCGCGCCGCCGGCCTCGCGCGGTCCCGGCCCCCAGACCCAGGCCCGGAAGGCGAGCGTCCATTTACCTGCTGCCCGCTCTGGCTGCCGCCGCCGCCGCCGCCGCGCCGCTCACCCACGCTGCCAGGTGAGCCACCCAGCACACGGCCCCCCACGCGCACACCCGGGGCACGACCCCAAACCCGTGAGGCGGGGGAACCGCGACCCCAGCCACACGAGTTAGGGTAGCCCACGCACCACCCGGCTTCGAACACCTCTGCCCCCGGAAGTTGATTTCCTCCAAGGCCCGCCCAAAGCTGCGGCTGTCACTCAACGCCAACACGCGGGTCACGTGGCCCGAGCTGAGGTCCCCCATCTTCAGAGACACGCCTTCAGTGGATTGGCTAGTCCACGGTGGGAGGGGGGGTGCCTTCTGAAAAGGGATGATGCAGGAGCTACCTTCTGTTAGTTATAGGTTGTTTCCTCGTGAGTGATAGGCCCAGTGTCTGTGCCTAATGCATGCAAATAAAACCGTCCCCAAATGATACTCCCATCTGGGATTCTGTAGGATTGTTCCTGAGAAGAGACAAGCCTGATATTTGCACCACTTCCAGGCTGAGTTGAGTAAAAATGAATTTAGCCAAATAGCCTGAAGGTAGTAAGTGCTCAAGATACAGTTGACTGGACAACTCTTCCATTTCATCTTTGTGTATAGGAGCTCTGAATCACCGGAGAGCATGTAAGCCCAAAGCCTCTCCAGACCCTAGGGTATCAGTCGAAGACTGCTCAAGAATTATTCTTGTACTTGGCCCCAACTCTAGATCACAGCAATTTATACATGCCATCCCTGTTTCAGAGACTGTTCATTTTCATCTGCCAAGCCATCCACTTTTTTCCAAGCCTTCAGTCAAATAATGTCTCCTGAAGAAAAAGAAGAGAGAATGATATAACTGTCAGAGTTTTATCTGAAAGAAGGCATTATTATATAGAGTTGTGTGTGTGTGTGTGTGTGTGTGTCCATTTCAAAGTGTAACTGTTAAAGAGAAACAGTTAACTAACTGGTCACTTGTTAAAGAGTCTTCCATCTTTGACAGGGAAAGGATTGGGGGAGCATTCATTTAACAGCTTTTTATGAAATGTGTACTTGGCCTGCTGGCAATGAGAGAATGGACCAGATACATTCAAGATGTTTGTCTTCAAGGGGTTTGCAGTCCATTGAGAGTGAGAAAGACAGGTAATCTGGGAATTTTGAGCATAGATCTCTGGAATATTCAGTCATCATATAATAGGCATTCTTTAACATTTTGGATGTTATTTTTCTCATCTTTCCACTGAACAAAATTGGTTCAAGCCTTTAATAATCTGTGCTGTGTACTCAAGGTGGAAAATGTCAGCAAGTAATCCTCACAATTCTCCAGTTAGTGCAAGCTTACATGGTTAGTGAGTAGCTCCAATATCGAACATACATGTCACTCTTCTACAACCACTTTCTCTGTCCACCATTGTCATGTACACAATAAACAGGTTTCTATTATAGCAAATATGATGCTTCCTTACTCAAATTTATTCACTTATCTACTACACCTCTAAGATGACTTTTCATTTGAATATCTCTCAATCTACTTCTCATTTGTCTTTGTATATGCAGCAGTATCACACTGTTTAGTGATTAGAAGGTGTTCAATAAATAATTCAGCCATCACCACAATCAAATTCAGAACATTTTTCTCACCTCAGAAATATATCTCATACCCTTTGTCAGTCACTCCCCATTCCTCCCTATTTCCTGCCCCTTTGGCCTAGAAAAGCATTAATCCACTTTATGTCTTTAGAGTTGCCTATTCTGGATATTTCATATGAATGCGATCATGCAATATGTAGTCTTTTCTGGCTGGCTTCCTTCACTTTGCATCTTTTCTGGCTGGCTTCCTTCACTTTGCATCATGTTTTCAAAGTTTATTTATCCATACATCAGTTGGCAGACATTGGGTTGTTTCTACTTTTTAGCTATTAGGAATAACGCTTCTATGAACATTCATGAGAGCATTCATTGTGTCAAGATAACATTTTCATGGGTACCTAGGAGTGGAATTGTTGTATCATATGCTATTTCTGTGTTTAACCTTTTGAGAAGGCACTGGTAGCTCTATTACTTGTCAGGGTATTTTTCATAAGCCATATTGTATTATTATTTATCTTTGTTGTGTGTATCTGCAGGCTGCAGGCCCATTACCTTAATAGTCTGTGACCTTCTGAGCTGAGAAACATGGTTCCTTGCCCTCAAGAGGATCAAGTTTGGAGAAAGGTATAAACAATCAAATAGAGTAATAACAAGCACTGAAATCAAATTTATTGTTAAAATGTGGAGGAGGAGCAACCTTATTCAACTGGCATTAAACAGGAAGTACTTCTCATAAAATGTAGGCTCGAGATGACTCTTGAAGAATGAGGAGGAATTGGCCAAGCTAAGAAGCAAAGTGTGTTCTAGACAAAGGCACATGTACCTTGATATGTATCTCCTTGCCTATGAGCTGTGCAGGTAAGTATAGTGTGTAGGTAGATACAAAGGTGGTGAGGTATGGGAAAGTGGCAGGGGAAGTGGGTACAGACGGGTCAAGATGGATGGAGACTTTTATAAACTGCTAAGGAGTTTGAAATCTATTCTGAAGGCAATGGAAAACTAATGGATTGTTTAAGCAAGGCTGGGGGGAATTACTTCAGCAGCAGTACACAGTATGGATTATTAGATAAGGAACAGGTTTTTCTCTGGAAAAACAGAGAAGCCAGTTAGAAGACTGATAAAATAACTAGAATGAAGAATTGTGGAAGCCCGAGTTGAGGTGGTAGCCATGAAATTGGCAAAAAGGATTCGAACGCAAAATTACAGGAAACAATTGAAGTTGTAGTCCAGGCTTCCATTTTTCAAAGAGGTAGGGGATTCAGGAGGAAGGTGGTACACTTGCTGAGAATAATAGTGAAACACTACAACTTACTACTGTTGAAGTTGATATGCTGTTGCAGTCACCCACAGAAATGAAATGGATGCCCATCTAAAATTTGGTTCATTTTTCAAGATTTTTGCTACCACACATGCACCAAAAAGGTGTAAGGAGGTTTATTAGTCACATGATGAGACTTTCTAGGAAGAGCAAGGCAGGCTTCCCAAATAAGTCCAAAATGGCTTGGAGTGGGTGCAGGGAGCTTGGGAAAAAGACTGGCTCTTGGGGTTTTTATGGTGGCTAGGGCATGATACTAAGGAGAAAATTCCTACACAGGAGGCAGGGCTTCTGTGGCTTGAATTACCCACTGGCAGCAAAGAAGGGAGCACCCAGGCTTTCTTATCAGCCTGCCCAGATGTGGAGCAAAAGGGAACACATGAGGGCTTGAAAGTTGTCAACCATTAGTCAACTGTGGGATCAGTCTTTATTACGTATGTTTAGGGTTAGGTTTCATTTTGTTTTGTTTACTCCAACAAGAAAATAATACAATTTTTATGTCTTTATGTGCTTTGGAAATGACTATAGTGGACACTTGCCTTCTCAGAATTTGTTCCACTCTTCCCACATTGTGCAGCACACACCTCAGAAATTTGGGTGGAATTAATCTCACCCTTATCCCAAAGTTAATCCAATCAGGTTAATCCTGACCCGTGATGTTCCCTTGGCCACAAAGGTTTGGGAGTGAGCACTAATCATAGAAATTTTGCCCCAAAATTGTCTGATTTGGCTCCCTTTCTCCCTCTTGATGTGAATGAGAAAGCATATGATCCTTGTTGCTGAAGGCAGTCATCTTGTGACCAAGAAAATGAAAGAGAAATGGAGCTGAAACCCTATCAAATAAACAAAGATCTGTAACATTGTATATAAGCAAAAGGATGTAAAGTACAAACTGTGAAATTTTTAAATAAGCATTCTTCTGGCCCCTTTCTCCTCCTGTACTAGATTGTTCTATTATGTGAGCCTTCAAATCACATCAACATAGAGTTTGATTTTTTTTTTTTTTTTGCCACTGATTCTCAGTATTGAATACTGAATAGTATATTAAGTATTGGTTAAATTGGTTTGAATTTATAACTATTAAAGTTTACCTCAAAATACGTTAGTGTACATCATTTGATATAAATGTGCACATTGTGTTACTTACCTTACTTTATCCTCTAATGATTGTCAGATGCCATCATCTAGAATTCCCACTTTAGATGTATTCAGCCTGTGTTTATTCAGAAAGCCTGCATTCTAAACAGCAATGATAAATGCTTCTGGTATCATAATCTTCCGTTAACACCTGAAGCTTTGCTAATCAATGGATGTTATAGCTGGGTTTTCATAAGTGAAACCCATAAGTGATGGGTTTCATAAGTGGGTTTTCTGCTAGCATGATGGATGTTATAAATTGACTCTCACTGATGAACAAGTGGTATTCATGATATATAGATTCAATAAATATTTCAGAGATACTCCCTACCTTGCATGACCAAGGTTTCAAAATATTAGTAAACTCTGTAGTCTACACTTTTAGAAACAGCACCATTCTGACCTCAAACAAAAATGTCTAAAATCCTAATACTCTTCAGTGTGCCAAAGATGGAACAGTTTAATTTCTCCTTAACTGAAGGGAGAATCATGTTCGTTATGGAGGTGACTGGAGACATCATGTTAATTATGGAGGCAAGGAATAAATTATTAGTGCCTTCCCCCATCCGCCACTGCAAGTTCATAATTAGAATATTCCCAGTAGAGACACCATTAAACTGAGATCTCAGGATGGGCCATTAAACTAAATTCAGACTGACAAGAGTATGAAGGGCTACTAGGAAAGAGAATTTCCAGGATACAAAAGTTGGACTATGCATGGTCAATTGCCTATAGAAGTAACAAGAAGGAAATAGTTCAAAAACCTAATATTAATGGGAAAATATATTGTTATATAAACCTCAAGCCTAACTGATAATAGATTGACTGTTTAATCTTAAGACAATCCTCAGACTTCTACATTCAACCTAATAGGAAATAAGCTACCAAAATAGGGTAACCTCTCAAAAAGTGCTTCTTCCCCAATGACCTGCTCAGATGGGACCATAAAAGACACTGAAAGCAAAACAGTACCTGCCCAAAGAACCTATACCCTTGCCATCCAGGAGGCCTCACTATTCCTGTCTGCAGAGTATGACAGGGATCAGTGACTACTCTGTATTTTTTCCAGATATACTCTTTTTATTTGGAAGTTTTCATTGCAATTACTTTGTCCTTTCTCTTCCATTGCATTTTGCATTTATTGGGAGTAGGTGACTTGTCACTGGTTGCTCGAACATAAGGAACTCCAGATGAAGCTAAAACACTTCGGAGAAACAGAAAGATGATGTTCAATAATTACAGTTACTAATTACAGTGGTTGGTCAGCTAAAGGGTCCCCTACAGCAGATGGGTAGTTGTTACCCAGAAATGAATTTTGCTCTTCCCCATGGTGTACCATTCAGGTATATTGGGTGAGATTAGCCTTAAACTTTTCCAGTGTTAGTCCCGATCAGTTTAAGCTAGAAGTTATTCCCAAACATGCCACAGTTACTGGGGGCAGGCAGACCCAGTCCTATGTCAATCATAGCATTAACCTAACCAGAAGAATCTGAGATTATCCAAAAAGCACGAAACCCAAGACCATTGTTTAGTGGTTGTTAGAAGGAACTCTCTATCTTCCTGAGGATATAGTGAAGAAGTATGTAATTCCTCCTACTGTTTTTTTTTTTTTAAAGATTTTATTTATTTATTTGACAGAGAGAGATCACAAATAGGCAGAGAGGCAGTTGCGGTGGGGGGGAACAGGCTCCCCACCGAGCAGAGAGCCCGATGCAGGGCTCGATCCCAGGACCCCAAGATCACGACCCGAGCCGAAGGCAGAAGCTCAATCCACTGAGCCACCCAGGTGCCCCAATTCCTCTTGCTTTTAACAGTCATCTTGTGACCATGAAGGACACCAGTCTAAGGATAAAAGCAGACACAGATTGTAAAACAAAGCTGATATAATTCAGAGAAATGGATCTGAAGCTTTGATTAAATCAGTTCTAAAGCTTCTCTCACCTCCATGGGATTTTTCATTTATCTAAACAATTTTCATTTATTATTTAATCCAATTTAAATTAGGTTTTCTGTTATGTTCAGTCTCAAGTGTTTTAACTCATAGGAGGATTTTTGTATGCTAGCTTCATATTAAGTGTCAGAAAATGAGTTGTCATTTTCCTAAAATGGATAATAACTTTTCCACCTTCTTCCCTTTCCTTTTGTCAATGTTCATGCCAGAGTGATATTGAAAATGATATACTGTCCCTGAGAGCAGTTCTTTAAGATTCATATGATACTCAGCTTTCATGTTAAACCAATGGAAACTATTTCAAACATGTATTTATAACATTATATATAAAAGATGGAAAGAGTTAACTGTGAAAGTCTTTAATAAGCCCTTACTGGCCCCTCCTTTAATCAGGTCTCCTTTGAATTCTGTGCAGCATCTAACCCTTTTATGAAATCTCCATTATATGGGAGATACATGATCCCTAATCTCACACTCATTTGCACATTGTTATTAGCCACCATTTTGGTTTGCACATTTTGGGTTGATTAATAAATGGGCAAGAATCACTCAATGTCTAAAAAGCTTTGGGGAAAAAAATGCTTTTGCACAGCAAAGGAAACCATCTACTGAATGGGAGAAGGTATTTGCCAATGATATATCTTATAGAGTTAACATCCAAAATATATAAAGAACCTGTACAACTGAACACCAAAAAATATATATTATATATATATATATATATATATATATATATATGAGCAGAATAGACCTTCACAAATGACCTGAATAGACATTTCTTCAAAGACATAGAGATTTCCAACAAACATATGAAGAAGTGTTTAACATCACCAATCATCAGGGAAATTTGCAAATCAAAACTACAATGAAATATCACTTCACACATATGGGAATGGCTAGTATCAAAAAGATAAGAAATAACAAGTGTTGGTGAGGATATGGAGAAAAGAAACCTTCATGTACTCTTGATGGGAAAGTAAATTGATACAGCCAGTGTGAAAAATAGTATGGCAGCTCCTCAAAAAGTTAAAAACAGAAGTACAGTATAATCCAGCAATTCCACTTCTGGGTATCAAAAAAAAAAAAAAAAATGGAAATACTAATTTGAAAAGATATATGCAGCCCCATTTTGTTGCAGCATTATCTACAACAGCCAAGTATGAAAACAACCTAACTGTCCATAAGTAGATGAGTGGATAAAGAAGATGTGATATACATATATGATGGAATATTATTCAGCCATGAAAAAGAATGAGGTCTTGCCATCTGCACCACATGGATAGACTTAGAAGGCATTATGCTAAATGCAATAAGACAGAGAAACAATTATCGTATGATTTCATTTATATATGGAATCTAAAAAACAAAACAAAACAAAACAGGAACACTCTCATAAATATAGAGAACAAACTGGTGGTTGCCAAAGAGTTGGGGGTGGGGACATAGACTAAATAATTGAAAATTATTATAAAATACATAAGTCATGAGGATGTAAAGTACAGTATAGGGAATATAGCCAATAATATTATAACTTTGTATGGTGACAGATGGTAATTAGACTTGTTCTGATTATTCTGAATGTGCTTAAATATTGAAACACTATGTTGTACACCTGAAACTAATATAATATTATATGTCAACTATATTGTATGTCATTAAAAAATATGAACTGCTTCTATTATTATCTCAGTGCCTAATACACAAAAGAAATCCCAAGCCAGAAAGAGACACAAGCCAGAAAGAGACACAAGATTACATTTCATCCGTGTAATCATTACAGTAAGTTGATAAAAACTAATTTACATGATCAGTTGCCTTTACTTGTGATCTCAAAATAATAACTCAGAGATGGCATGACTGTAAATGGAAAGCACATGTGTCCACTCGACTTCCTTTACTCTTCATTATATCTTTAAAAAAAATTAAAAAGCCAGGGGAATTAAATTTTCTAAAAACATTAAAAATCAATGCTGGAATATTTTTTATATTTTGGATTAATTCTAACACCTAGATTATTCACATAATTCCTGGTGCTTATATATCACATCTCTGGCTGCTAAACACTACTTTTTATGATGATATTGAAAAATTTAAAAGTGAGGTAGATTTTGCATCTATATTAAACCATTATATTGCTTCCTTAGAAGTTGCTCTAACACTTTTGCAGATGGAGCAAGCAATACTCTGGGCAGAAAGCCATGCAAGACTGCTGCAACAAATATAAATTGAGTTTAAATTAAACTTTTTCAAAAATTTTGGTGCACCACAAAATTAACATATCATGAGAAAACTCTGAAGTTTGAAAAATGGAGTTTAAAAGATGGAACCCCTCTCAACCTTCTCCTGAGAGTCTGATCACTCAAGTTGACCAGGAAAAGCCAAGTATTACATATGAACAGTGGAAGACACTTCCATTTATTTCTCTTCCTTTAAGTCTTGGATATCAAATAATTCTAATAAAGAAAATGTTGGGTCCTTATACCAAACTTTAACCTAGCACAGGAGGAAAAAATCATCCCAACAACTGAAAGAAAGTTATCTCTATTAAGAGTCTGACTCTGGGGTGCCTGGGTGGCTCAGTGGGTTAAGCCGCTGCCTTCGGCTCAGGTCATGATCTCAGGGTCCTGGGATCGAGTCCCACATCGGGCTCTCTGCTCAGCAGGAAGCCTGTTTCCTCCTCTCTCTCTCTCTGCATGCCTCTCTGCATACTTGTGATCTCTCTCTGTCAAATAAATAAATAAAATCTTAAAAAAAAAAATAAAAAAAAAAAAAAAAAAAAAAGAGTCTGACTCTGTCTGTGCATTTCTTATACTGTCAATTCAGGAGTACTTGGCAGCAATGTAAATTATAATTAAATAAATAGACTAGTCAATTTTTGCTTTGATAATAGTTTTCTAAGTTCAAAGGTATATTTATAAGGATATTAAGGCACAGGGTGTATCAAACCTGCAGTGTCTAAAATCTGTTTCTGGCAATAAGTCACAAACCCATTGCTTTTGAGGGGAAAAAGTGAATTTACTAAAAGCTAAGGCATGGTTTGGCTTGTTATTTACATTATAGGATTTTGTATGATTTTAAGATTGTAATACCTTTATCAGAATGTTTGCTTAAGATGCGTTTTTGTTTTGTTTTGTTTGTTTTGTTTGTTTGTTTTTGAGAAAGAGAGCGAGAGCATGTATGCACAGGCCAGTGGGTGGGGGAAAGCAAAGGGTGAAGGAGAAGCAAGTTCCCTGCTGAGCAGGGAGCCAGATGTTGGGCTGAGCAGGGAGCCAGATGTTGGGCTCAATCCCAAGACCTTAGGATCATGACCTGAGCCAAAGGCAGACGCTTAACTGACTGAGCCACCCAGTGGCCCATTAAGATGTGTATCTTAAACCCCAATATAATTATAATAGTTTGTCTAATTTATCTACCAAAGATTACAACGTAATAAATGTTAATAATGCCTTTAGATGATAATAATAATACCTAAAGATTAAGCAACAATTAAATTAGCTTTTACCTTAACAAAGTTTTTTTTTTTTTTTTCAAAATTAGGTTTATGAGATCCCCCCAAATCTAGCTTCTTATGAAAATACTTGATACTCAGGCTCCTGAGTAAAATATGGATTATATGACTCCTGTTACAAGTATGAACAATGGCATGCTCTTTGTTTTCCAGTAAAATGTTATGAATTTTTGATGTCTATATGATTGTCTAGTGCAGAGGCAACATGTTCCCTAAGTTTATAGTAACATAAAGACTTACTGTTAACAATCTGTAGTGACAGAAATATGCTTTACAATCACTACATGTAAGTATAAGATAGTTCCCAATTATATGTATTGACGGAAATATACATGCATGTGAGACTACCAGTCACTGTCTTTTTATAGAAATTCACTCTCCCATCAACTTCAACAAAAGTATTCTCTGCTGATTGTCTGACCCTTCAGACCATTCTGTGGTCTTCATTCCAATTCAGTCTTTTTCCTTTACCTTTTGCTTCAGCTGGCTGCCTCCGAGTTTCCATCTTTTGTTCTCTTCTCACTCAGATTTAGCCAATCTCTGTGGGTAATTGTCTCTACTCTCCACAGACTTTATCTCCTTAATGCAAATGATTCTCGAATACACTGGTGTCTTCTGTATAAGGTCGTCTTGCTTATTACTCTACATTAATACATCCTACATGTCTACAAAATTCATTCATATTATCCACCTTTGATCCCATGGAAGTTTTTTTTAACTCTCCAGCCCAGAATTATCTCTTGAGCTCAGAATTCACTTTACAGCTGCCTACGAGATATGCACATAGATGTCCCACAGGCAAATTACATGTTCCAGAACATGTTCATTATCCATTCTCCACAAAACCTTTGTATTCAACCTTGCTTAATTGCTTCTGTACAATCTGCGTTAGTTAGGACACTAGTTTCAGCCATTTTAATAAAGCCTGGAAAATAGTAATGGCTTAAATAGGAGAGGTCTTGATTTCTATTTCACATGCAAACATAAGCATAGTAACCCAGGGCTTGTATGGTGGCTCCACAGAGATCCAACCCACCCTTCTTACATCTTATTACTCTCCCATTTTTAACACATGGCTTTCTTTGTGTGGTCCAATTAACATGCTCCAGATTCTGCCGTCACATCGACATTCTAACTGGAAGAAAAAAGGAGAGGAGGAAGGGAAGGTAATACCTCTTCTCTTTAAGTGGAGGCACAGAGGCATACATTCACTTCGTTCACATCCCATTGACTAGAACTTTGCCATACCACACAGCCATGCTTAGCTACAAGGAATCTTGGGATATGCCCTCCTCAGCTTTTGTGGCCTGCAAAAGCTCAGGGATTCTATTACAAAAGAGGAGGAGGATCATCTAGACTGGAAAACAACCACCAAGCCCTCTCACATCCAGTGCGGGAAGAAACCCTTTAACCTTTTCTCCTCTACTTAAATTACTGCTACAGCCTCTTAATAGGTATTGATTCTTTCCATGTGAGTGTATACTGGATGGTTTCTGATCCCGTAATCTGAATGAGTTAGGAAAAAATGCATTCACCAAACCATTGGCTACATATTGTGTACCTAAGGCTGTGTTAATCTAACAAAGTGGATTAACTCTAACAAAGATAACGCATCTGGCATTATCAGCAGCTATGATCATCTTCCAGACCCATCCTGTGGGGACCACCACTCATACAGCCTTTAGATCCAGGGTCGGGTTCTGAAAAGAACCAGATATTTAGTAGTTAGGCTTTGCAGACCATGCAGTCTCTGTTGCAGCCATGAACCCACTGTAAGCTTACACCTTGGACAGAACTCCATTTTTTTAACTGCCTCTCGTATGTTTCCACTATAACTGGGGGGCCCTGATGTTGTGTCAGGAAGTCAACTAAGACTCAGTGTCCAAGTATTTTTGAAATGTTTGGGTACATATTTTCCTGAGTAAAAAAGACTTTGATCTCTTTTGGGAAAAGCTATGGGAATCATAAACAGGTATATTTGTCATGGTATAACACAGTTCATCTCCAGGGGAACTTGGCCATTTTGATTAATGGATTCTGGGTCTGAAAACTGACTCAGATCTATTAACTGGGCTAGGGATTATGACACTTACATTGTGGTGGCCACTCAGCCTCCCAGATATCCATGCTTGATTTCTTCCACCAGTACATGCTGAGTGATTCCTTTGTTAGTGCCCATCTATTTGCCCCTAGGGTTGTCACATTCTATTAATATTTTCCATAACCCTGTGAGTCCTGGCTGCCATTCTGATCGTGTTGGTCATTGAAATAATTGAAAACCTCTGACTTTTGGCAATTAAGTACTACTTCCTGGCCTCTTTGTTTCAGAGTCCAATCGTCTCCTTTGCCATCAATGAATCCAATTCTATTCACCAGGATATTCTTTATGGTCTTGGTAAATTGCATGTCCACTGGGTTTCCCATGGAACAAATCCATCATACAGTCTTCCAGCCATATTTGTGTATCTATTCCAGCCTGCCTGTTTTCCTGAGCCTTTACCCCCTTTAGCACTCTTCCATCATGGCAATCCTAACATTTCAATTTTGCTTAACATGTACCATCTGTCTTGGTTGGCATTTGGACCATCTTTGAAATTCAGCCACTCTGACTATAAAGTCTTGGTCTTGGTCCTGAGCTTTCTCCAGCCTTTCCTTGCAGGAAATGAGAGTTTCTTTGTATGCAACTAAAGAGGCATCCTTAACTTTCCACCCAGTTTTTGATCATTATCCTCCTATAGAGCTGTTTAACAATAGCCATCCAATCTTACTATCTTTATAAGCTACTATATTCTCCATACATCTCAAATATCTGGTTCACTTGCACAATTTACCAATGGTGAAAATTTTAACTCGACCTCATGCCAGGGGCTGTCTGTGTTTCATGTACCACCACTGATAAGGTTTTTATTGCCAGAAGGCAAGGAATGGCTCAGGCCCAAATTTTATCGTATCTCTCTTGGACAACTTTTGGTACTTAATGTATCAGATTGCATCCTCAGTAAGCACGAGCTGAGATAGAATTTATTACTGTAGAATTATTAGAGGCCATACCTTAATAAGAAGAGAAAAGGAAGCAGGCCTGGGCAGAGGGAGAAGTTTAACTGTGATGCAGACATAACAGAGCTTCAGCCAACCCAGCAGAAAGCTCTGGAACAAATATGTCTTTCAGAGTCCTCCATCGGGTCTGTTCATACTTTCTCTCAGTCACAGATGCAGGTTGCCCTGGGAAGGGTACAGCCTTTGGAAAGACACTCTCTGCACCTGAGCATATTCTAAAAGAGCTGACAGCTGTAGATTTCTAGGTGTACTTCCTACAGTTGCAAAGTCCTCCTTGAAAGAACACCTGGTAGTGCATCTTTGTATCTAGCACATTCAGCTACTTGCAGTTTTCTCCAGTGGCTGAAACATTCTCATCCTTGTGCCTTTGAACATGCTGTTTCATCTTCCAGGCGTACTCTTCCTCAGAAATCTGAAATTTTCAGGCTATATTAGTTGCTCATGGCTGACCACATATTATTTATGCCATTATTATAGCCATTCTCAAGCTATATTTTTATATATCATTTTTATGTTTATATATATTTTATATATTAATATCTCAATAATTTACTTATGCCTTTGCCCAATATACTGTGAACTTTTTGAAAATAGGGATTATATTTTTCATTTTTGTATCCTTAACATCCAAAACAATGTCTTTCACAGAAGAAATAATTAAATAATTAAATAATTAAATAAACATTTCCTAAATAAACAAGAACCTGTTTTTACCCTATCCCTTTTCCTATCTTCTATGTAAAAGTTAGACCCCCAAGTATTTCTTAACTCCTTTATTTTTTATTGCATTTTTACACAATTTTATTTTTATTTTTATTTAATTTTTTAGATAGAGAAAGAGCTCAAATCAGAGAATCAGGTTTGTGAGGGAGGTCAGAGGGAGAGGGAGAGAGATAATCTTAGGCAGGCCTTACACTCAGCATAGAGCCTGATGTGGCACTCAATCTCAGAAGCCTGAGATCAGGACCTGAGCTGAAATAAAGAGTCCAATGTTTAACTGTCTGAGCCACCCAGGCATCCCATTTTTACACAATTTTAAATTAATGACAGACTCGGTAGTAACATTGAAATCTATATACTCAGTTCAGACTACTTCACCAAGTCTTGCATTCATATATTTTACTGACTGATGGACATTTTCTTCTGACCGCCTCAAGACATTTCAGATTCAATGTACCAATATATTCCAAAGGGCACCCATGATTTTTTTTATCCCCAAACCTGCTTTTTCTTCTAGACTTTCTATCTTCTTTGATTGTGCTACATAGTTATCCCAACTAGAAAGCTGAGAGCTTCCCTAAACTCCTTTTGCCTTCATTGTTAATGGTCACCAAATTCTGATCACTTAACTTTTTAAATAATTTCAACTCTATCTTCTGTCTGTCTTCTCCATTCTAATATTTATGGCAATTCAGGTATTCCTCCAATTTTCTGCGCAAATTCTTAGGTGATCTCTCTGTCTTCTGTCTTATTACTTTAAAATCCATACTCAATCACATTTCTCCAAATAACTTCATACTAAATGGTGAGTGACTCAAAGCTTTCCCACTTAGATGAGAAACAAGGCAAGGATGTCCTCTCCAACTACTGCTTTTCACATACACTGAAAATCCTAGTTAATGCAATAAGATAAGAAAAGGATACAGATTGGAAAGTAAGAAATAAAACTGTCTGTCTTTTCAGATAACATGATTGTCTACATAGGAAATCTGAATGAATCAACAGACACCTGAACTAATAAGTGAATATACCAAAGTTGCAAGATACAAGGTTAATATACAAAAGTCAATCGCATTTGTTTTTAGATTTTTTTTTAAAACTTATTTGACAGAGATCACAAGTAGGCAGAGGGGCAGGCAGAGAGAGAGGAGGGGAAGCAGGCTCCTTGCTGAGCATATAGCCCAATGTGGGGCTTGGTCCCAGGACCCTGAAACCATGACGTAGGCCAAAGATAGAGGATTTAACCCACTGAGGCACCCAGGTGCCCCAAGCCAATCGCATTCTAATATATCAGCAATAAACAAGTAGAATTTGACATTAAAAATACATTTATCATATTATCACCACTTCAAATCAAATACTTAAATATAAATCTAGCAAAATATGTACAAGATCTATATTAAGAAAACTACAAAACTCTTATGAAAGATATCAGTAAACTAAATAAATGGAGATATATTCCATGTTCATGGAGGGAAAGACTCAATATTGTCAAGATGTCAGTTCTTCCCAACTTAATCTATAGACGCAATGCAATTCCAGTAAAAAATCCCAGCAAGTTATTTTGTGGATATTGACAAATGGAATCTAAAGTTTATATGAAAAGCCAGAAGATCCAGAATAGCCAACTTAATATTGACAGTTAACAAATTTGGAAAACTAACAGTACCCAGTTTCAAGACCTAGTATAAAGCTACAGTAATTAAGACAGCATACTATTGGTGAAAGATGAGAAAAAGAAATCAATGGAACAGAATGGAGCCTGGAGACAGACCACAAAAACCTAATCAACTGATCTTTGACAGGAGCAAAGGCAATACAATGGAGCAAGATAACTGTTCAACAAATAATAATGGAACAACTGGACATCCAGCAAAGAGTGACTGAAACACAGACCTTATACCCTGCCCACACACAAAATTAACTCAAAATGGACCATAGACCTAAGTGTGAAATGAAAAAATATAACCCCCTGGAAGATGACATAGGTGATCTTGGGTATGATGATAACTTTTAAATATAACGCAAAAGGCATGATCTATGAAATAAATATTGTAAAGCTGGAATTCATGAAAATTAAAAACTTCTACTCTGCAAAAGACAATGTCAAGAGAATGAGATGACAAGCCACAATCTGAGAAAATATTTGCAGAGGACACATCTAATAAAGAACCGCTATCCAAAACATATAAAGAACTATTAAAACCCAACAATAAGAAAATGAGCAACTCAATTTAAAAAGTTTAATGACACCTCACCAAAGAAGATGTACAAATGGCAAGTAAGAAATGAAAGGATATTCAACATCATATGTCATTAGAGTATTGCAAATCAAAACAATGAGATATCACTGCATACCTATTACAATAACCAAAATTCAAAACACTGACAACACCAAATGCTGGTGAGGATGTAGAGCAAGAGGAACTCTCATTCATTGCCTGTGGGAATGCAAAATAATACAGCCATTTTGGAAGACAGTTGGGAAGTTTCTTACAATACTAAACATACTCTTACCATACATTCTAGTAACCACACTCCTTGGTTGTGAAGTGAAAACTTATGTCCACACAAGAAAACTTGTATACAGATGTTTATAGCAACTTTATTGATAATTGCTAAAACTTGGAATTAACCATGATTTTTTAAATCTTTTTTTAAAAGATTTTATTTATTTATTTGAGAGAGAGAGAATGAGAGAGACCATGAAAGAAAAGGTCAGAGGGAGAAGGAGACTCCCCATGGAGCTGGGAACCTGATGTGGGACTTGATCCCAGGACTCCAGGATCATGACCTGAGCTGAAGGCAGTCGCTTAACCAACTGAGCTACCCAGGTGCCCTAACCATGATGTTTTTTAGAAGGTGAGTAGATAAATAAGTATACTCTGTATGTTACTATAATGGTGGATACATGTCATTATATATTTGTCAAAACACATAAAATTTATAACACCAAGAGTGACTAATGTAAACTATGGACTTTGAGTATAATGATGTGTCAATGTAAGTTTACTGTTTATAACAAATATACCACTGTGGTGTGAGATACTGATAGGAGAGAGGTTGGGCATGTGTGGAGACAAGGAGATATGGGAACTCCATATATTCCTCTCAACTTTGCTATGATCTTAAAACTGCTCTAAAAAATAAAGTTGATTAATCTTTTTTAAAACTGAAAATTCCTGGGGTGCTTGAGTGGCTCAGTGAGTGAAACATCTGACTTTTTTCTTTTCTTTTTTTTTGTTTTTTTAAGATTTTATTTATTTATTGGACAGAGAGAGAGAAAGACCACAAGTAGGCAGAGAGGCAGGCACAGAGGAAGGGGAAGCCAGGCTCCCCGCTGAGCAGAGAGCCCAATGTGGGGCTCGATCCCAGGACCCTGAGATCATGACCTGAGTAGAAGGCATAGGCTTAAACCACTGAGCCACCCAGGCGCCCAAATATCTGACTTTTTACTTTGGCTTGCATTGTGATCTCAGTGTCATGAGATGAATCCCCACCAGTCCCATGAGGGGAGATTCTCTATCTGCCTCTCCCCGCCATGCACACACACACACTCTTTCTCAAAAATTAATTAATTAATTAATTAATTAAATCAGAAAATCCTACATGAAGAAAAGGTATCAACATCATAAATACACAAATAATCAAAGTCTTTTTAAATAAGTCTTTTAGATTCTATGACCATGGTGGTTGTCTTTCACTTTTTGGTTGGTATCTGTGAAAAAAAAAAATAGATATAAGAAAAAGGAAGTTTCTAAGATCGTATTGATTTATATGTAATGTTATCACTTTCCCTACTTGATTTACAAATATTTATTTTAAAGAAAGTAGATTTACTGCAATGCAAAATACAGGATATATCCTATTTGATTAAACGATTACTACAGATCGAGTTGGTAATTATTATTGGTAAGCCTAAGTAACATTTCTGTGCTGAAAAACAAATTATATTTTTATAGTTTCTCCTCATGGTAATTTTCAGTTACATAATATACAATGGCACAAAGATTGGTTTTAAATACATATTATATAGAGATAATTAATATTTAAAGTCTTAAAACAATTGTTCACCAGTGTATGATATCATTGGAAACATAAAATTTTAGAGGTTAAAGGAGCTTTCATGCTATTTTATTTAAACTTCTCTTTGAATTCAGGAATCCCTTTACCCACATTTAGGCAACAACTCAACAGAAACCAGTGTAAAACCTCCCACAGAATTTTTTTTTTACTTGAAAGAAAATAAGTTAACAGTAAGTAAAAACTAGTTTACTGACTTTGCATGGGTAAACAGCCTCAGGAAATTAAAAGACTGAGAGTCAAAAAAGAATTTTAGTTCAAGTATAATTTAAATTTAAACTACATAATAAAGGACATAAGGAAAAATGGCACTTTTATTTTAGAAGGGTAGAACAGGCTTCTAAAACAAAGTCAGTTTCTTGGAGTTGGAAGAGTCAAAATTTTTATTAAAGGGAGTTTTCTTTTTTAAACAACATTCACATGCCATAAAACAAGATGGCACTTATTCCATGTTTCTGCAAGTCTTCCTATCTTCTTCAGAAAGGAAATTTCCACTTATTTGAAGATTACCCATTACTGGTATCACTCATACAAAATGTAGTTTCCCAAAGTCATGAATAGGATAAGAAAATAACAAACATCATGGCATACAAACAGTAAATACAGCTGCTTGCAGAAGCCAATGAAACACCTTATTGGTCACTGGGTTATTTGTATCCTTCCTAGAATATGAGTTTTGAGCATCTCCATGTCTGTTCTGAAACTTTAAATTATCCCTTTAGTCATGAATGGTATTTGGTCAGGGGGTGATGAATAAATGAGTATCACCCAGTAACATGGAAGTTTTAATATGGTCAAAAGCCAGATATGCTTGTGGTCCTTCGAAGTCAAACAGTACTTCTAATGCTGTTATGCTGGTTATTTGGTTTTTGGCTTCCTCTTTAACAATGAGAGCTCTATATTTTTCTATATAAAATAGGACTTGTTAATGAGAATGTAGAATAAGTTAGCATGACAATTACCAAGAATCCATTTTCCTCACAAACTAAGGAGAATATTTTTAATCATTATTTTCATTCAATGCTTTGGCCATATTTGAAGATGCAGGGAAATGTCGTGGTGGAAGTAATAGTAATTTTTTTTTTAATTCTTGTTTTAGTAAAACTCATTACAACTATTCCGAATCCATTTTTGGCTAAGTGAGGAGGAAAGTTTTACCAGCTGATGGCCGTTTGATGACCTACATGGAAAGAATTGGTAGACTCAGGAGAGCACAATTGAGAGAAGTGATCACATCACAAAATATGACATCATTCTTTGGCACCAGCTGGCATCCTGGACATGGAGAGTGAGTTATACTCTCAACCCTCAATTTTCCCCTCAAGATTACCCTTGTGGCTCACCAGAGGGCAGTGTGCAGTAATCGGCTCTACTACCTCCTATGTTGGATGTTTCCTTTGGAACAGCCAATGTCAAATCATCAGAAACAGAACACAGGCAAGAGAATAAATTATGGAAGTTGTTTTGTTAAATTTGTTGTATCTCTCCCCCCTACAAGGAATTCTTAACATTGAGAAATTAATCAATCACCACACGAGATATAAGGTAATTACTTTTAATAAGTTTCTGGTAAACTCTGTGTTTCAAATTTACAACAATAGTTTCGGAATTACTAAACTCAATTCACCTCTTTAGACTTACAAATGCATAATATTATTCAAAGGTGAATAAACTTCCTTCCTTCACACATCTCACATGTGAAATCTCAAGGGTTTTCAATTAATTAAATAATTCAGTGAGCACTTACTGAACAATTGGAGTGTGGGATATAACAAAGTAAAGCACCTATAAAGCCTGCTCAAAAGGAGCTTGAACTCTATCAAGGGATGAAAGTGTAAATGAAAAATTAAAAACATGATCAAACTTATACAAAGTAGAAGATACATACAAAGTGTTATGAAAATTGAGAAGATGGAGATCTGAAAGCTTTTGGGAAGGTTCAGAATCTGAGCTGAATCTTGCAACTGAGGCAAAATTCTTAGACATATTGAAAGTGATAAAAGCACATCCTAGATAAAGGAAACATTATGGATAGGGTGAGTTAAAGGACCTAGGAGGTCAGAGAATGCAAAAGGTAGTAGTAGAAATAATGCTAGAGAACTATTTTGTGAATAGGTACTTCAGAGTATTAAATATCAGGATGGGATGCTTCAAAAACTAAGCTGATAATGGAAAATTGTGGGACCAGAAAATCAACATTTGCTCTGTGTACTAAGAAAATTGATCTGATAGTATTGTGTAGGATAGATTAGATAAGTAAGAATCCAAAGGTAGGGAGTTGAGTTAGAAGGCGATTTCAATACTCCCGCATAATTTGAGATTGAAAATGAGGCAAGCAAGAGGGTCTGTAAATATGGGGCACCTGGGTGGCTCAGTGGGTTAAGACTCTGCCTTCGGCTCAGGTCATGACAAAGGTCACGTTGGGCTCTCTGCTCAGTGGGGAGCCTGCTTCCTCCTCTCTCTCTCTCTGCCTGCCCCTCTGCCTACTTGTGATCTCTGTCTGTCAAAATAAATAAATAAAATCTTGGGAAAAAAAGGGGTCTGTAAATGTAAAATTGGTATGAGTAAAAACTAAGTAAATGTGCGTGGGGTAAAAAGAAAAAGAAGTCAAAACTAAAGTTTGAGTTTTTGAGCTAAAGTGGGAGGATGACAACTTTATTCAGTGAAATACAGGACCCAGGAAAAGCGGGTTTGAGAAATAAATTGATATAGTAACCAAAAATATTAAATAGACTATCCTAGTTAAAATCTTTATAAAGCTAGGGGTGCATGGTGGCTCAGTCAATTAAGCCTCTGCCTACAGCTCAGGTCATGATCCCAGGGTCCGGGCATTAAGCCCTGCATGGCACTCCCTGTTCAGAGACGAGCCTGCTTCTCCCTCTCCCTCAGATGTTGCCCCTTCTTGCACACTCTCTCTCTCTCTCTGTGTCAAATAAATAAATGAATAAATAAAATCTTTAAACGGTTCTGAATTTTTTGAATGTGAAATTTTAAGAGGAGTTTATTGAGCACTCAAGATGAACATAACAGACTTACATTATATCATTGTGTTACACGGGAGGAACTTCAAGGTGTTCTCCCACCACCAACGAAAATAAGGTTTGTTAAACTTTATTGTTGCTAAAAATTTAAGAATACCCTAATTTTACCAAATGGTGGTTGTGCTTAACTAAAAAGGAAAGAATTGCAACCTTTCACTGATGCAGTCATGTTCTGGGCATTTTTTTCTTTCTAATAAAAAATATGATAGAACATTTAAAGTTCTATAAAGTAATAATAATCTTGAAGAAACAAAGAGAACTAAATATGACTTCCTTTAATATTTTTAATTTTTTAATGTATTAACTGAAAAAGCCTATGGTGGAGTCTCATTTGTCCAAATACATTGTAATAATTTGGCCCACCTTGGCTAACAGTTACAAAATCCAGAGATGAAGCTGTGAAAGAAACTTTTCCAGTTGAAGCATCTGCTTCTGTTACAAATTTTTCAATCAATGGTACAGGAAGTTTTGTAGCTGCTTTGATTTCATCTGTTAGTTTTTCTACTCAAATCAAATAAATGATATCATAAGTGGCATGGGCTTGTTTCTTAGCCACTAAAAAAATCCTAGTAGTAAATTTCCCACACTTGAGTTTTATATTCCTATCTTTCACTCTTGATCCCTTGAAACACTTGCTAATCAAATAGCTCTTGTCTATACTTGGGACCCTACAGCTTAAATTTTTTTTTGCATGCCAACCACAAAGGAGTGCTTCACATGTTAATCATATCCTCTCCACCCTGCTCTCATGCCTATATAATTTAAGACAAAAATGAGCCTTTTATCTTGATGGAATGTTGTACCTGGTATTTCTTAGTGTATGTATGGTCAAATTAGAGCTGCAAGGCACTAAGCTATTTTTTTTTCTTTTTTTTAAGATTTTATTTGACACACACACACACACACACACACACACACACACACACACACAGAAAGAGACCAACCACAGCCAGGGGGAGCTGCAGGCAGAGGGAGAAGCAGGCTTCCCACTGAGGGAGCTTGATACAGGACTTGATCGCAGGACCCTGGGATCGCGACCTGGAGGCAAGCACTTAACCAACTAAGCCACCCAGTGTCTTTATGCTATTCTTAACATCATTTTACTTTGTCACCTCCATGTACTAAGTTACTGTAGGAAGCCCTGTGGAATTCAATACCACCACAGTTTCAGGTGAACTTTTTAGAAATTGACACCATCACACAACATTTTGTTATGCTTGCCCCTTTTGCTGCTTAAATAACCCCAACTAGAATGTAAGCCATATGAGGGGAAGGATGGTATCTAGTTTAAGAAGCACACTGAGCACCCAGGCTTGTTAGAAAACAAGCATAGAATGGAAAACTCAGCTAGTTCTGAGACTTCTGGCAGTGGGAAAGGTCATAATATTGGCTGGCATTCTGCTAAAGGGGGAAAAAAGGGAGGTACCAGGAAATGAGATTATAATTATTATCTAAGGATCAGAAAGCATAAGAGAATTAAACATCTCTGGTCTCCCTTTTTATAGATAGCTCTCCAATATATCTTTATTTGTATATGCATATAATTAATTGTGATGAAGTACACATAAAATTTACTAACGTAACCATTTTTGAGTGTACCATTCAGTAGCATTACATACATTCACATTGTTGTGCAACCATCACCATCATTTATCTCTAGATCTGTTTTCATCTTAGAATACTGAAACTTTGTACTAATTAAACAAGAAACTTCCATTACCTCCTCTGCACAAAACCTAGAAATTACCATTCCCCATCTGGCCAAATCTGGCCACTCTAGGTAACTAACTCATAGAAGTGGAATCAAGTATTTGTTTCTTTGTAACTGGCTTATTTCACATAGCATGTTCTAAAGGTTTACCCATGCTTTCATATGTTTCCTTTCTTTTTTAAGGCTGAATAATAGTCTATTGAATGTATATACCACATTTTATCAGTTCATCTGTCAGTGGACACTTGGGTTGTTTCTACCCTCTGGTTATTGTGATTAATAGTGTTATGAACATGGATATAGAAATATCTCATCAAGAAGTGCTTTCCAGGGGCGCCTGGGTGGCTCAGTGGGTTAAGCCACTGCCTTCAGCTCAGGTCATGATCCCAGGGTTCTGGGATCGAGCCCCGCATTGGGCTCTCTGCTCAGCGGGGAGCCTGCTTCTTCCTCTTTCTCTGCCTGCCTCTCTGCCTGCTTGTGATCTCTCTCTGTCAAATAAATAAATAAAATCTTTAAAAAAAAAAAAAAAAAAAAGAAGTGCTTTCCATTCTTTTGGATATAGACCCAGAAGTGGAATTGCTAGATGATATGATACTTCTATTTTTAATTTTTTGAGGACACTCCATACTGTTTTTCTTTTCTTTTCTTTTTTTAAGATTTTAATTTTTTTTTTTTTTTTTTTTTTTTTTTTTTTGTCAGAGAGAGAGAGAGGACAAGCAGAGGAAGCAGCAGACAGAGCAGGCAGATGGAGAAGCAGGCTCCTCGCTGAGCAGGGAGCCTGATGGTGGGACTCCGTCCCAGGACTCTCGGCTCACGACCTGAGCCGAAGGCAGCCGCCTAACCAACTGAGCCACGCAGGTGTCCCTCCATACTGTTTTTCATAGTAACTGTACCACTTTACATTCTCAGAGTGCAAAAGTGTTAGAATTTCTCCACATTTTTGCAAACACTTATTTTCTGTTTGTTTTTTGTTTGATAGTAGCCACCTTAATGGGTGTGAGGTAGTAGCTCATGAGGATTTAATTTGCATTTCACTACTGATCAGTGATTTTGAGCATCTCCTTGTGTGTTTATTGGTCATGTGTATCACTTCCTTGGAAAAATAACTTGACTCTTGCCCATTGGAAAAATAACTTGACTCTTGCTCCGGGTTCTTTGGAGCTTTTTGTTGTTGAGCTGTTGTTCTTTATACATCCTAAATATTAACCCCTTGTGACATATATGATTTGCAAATATTATCTCCCATTCTGTAAGTTACCTTTTCACTCTATGGATCATGTCTTTTGATGCACAGGAGTATTATGTAGTTTACACACTGTTTTATGTAGTTCAGTTCATCTATTTTTTTTTTTCTTTTGTTGCCTGTGCTTTTACTGTCATACTCAAGAAATCATTGACACATCCAGTGTCATGAAGACTTTCTCCTATGTTTTCTTCTAAGGGCTTTATCCTATTTAATTCTTCACATGTAGGTTTTTGATCCATTCTGAGTTCATTTTTGTATATGATGTAAGATAAAAGTTCAACTCCATTGTTTTTGTATGTGTTGTGCCAGTTTTCCCAACACCATTTGTGGAAAAGACTGTCATTTCCCCCATTAAATGGTCATTGTCACCCTTGTGAAAAATCATTTGGCAATATAAGTGAAGGTTTAATTCTGAAATTTTTATTCTATTCCATGTGTCTATATATCTGTTTTTATGCCAATACTACACTTTTTTTTTTAAAGATTTTATTTATTTATTTGACAGAGAGAACACAAGCAGGGGATACAGCAGGAGGAGAGGGAGAAGCAGGCTCCCCGCTGAGCAGAGAGCCGGACCTGAGGCTCAATCTCAGGACCCTGGAATCATGACTGGAGCCAAAGGCAGACACTTAATACCTGAGCCACCCAAGTGCCCCTACGCTGTTTTTACTACCATGGCTTTGTAGTAAGTTTTGAATCAGGAAGTATGAAACAACCAAATTTGTTCTTCCTTTTGTTTTGGTAATTCAGGGTCCCTTGAAATTTCATATGAATTTTAAGATTTTTTTTTCTAATTCTTCAAAAGAACTGTTGGGATTTTGATAGGATTTTGATTGTGTTGGGTCAGTAAGTCACCCTAGGTGGTATGGGTATCTTAATATTAAGTTTTCAGTTTCAAATATATCTTAAGCCTGGGAACAAGGACCATTTTTAAAAAGCCATTTATTTGGATGAAAGGAATTGTAAACAATTTATTCTAGGCAATCAAAACTTCAAGCTCCAAGAAACTGATAAGGGAGTAAAGATTGGAGTGGTTTGTTGGTCAAAAAATTGAAACACGAGCAGTAGAATTCACTAATCTGGTGGAAGAGACAACGATACAGTTAGATACAGTTTTGTTATTATTAAATTGCTATGTATACAAGGTTTTACTTATGTGTTTTTTATTCTATTTCTATTGATTATGTCTATGGTGACATGGTGGCACCGTATTACATTTTTAATTATTGTAATTTTATCATTTGTTTTAATAGCCACTAGGCCAATTATCTATGCATTGTTCTTTTCTCATAAATAATTTAATCTTGGGGCACCTGGGTGGCTTAGTCATTGAAATGTCTGCCTTCAGCTCAGGTCATGATCCCAGAGTCCTGGGATCAAACCCCAAGTCCTGCTCCCTGCTCGGTGAGCAGCCTGCTTCTCCCTTTCCCTCTGCCTGTCACTCTGCCTGCTTGTGCTCTTTCTCTCTGTCAAATAAATAAAATCTTTAAAATAAATAAATAAATAAAAATAATTTAATCTTGTTCATGATTTTTTGAAGAAAGTTTTATGAAATTTTTATCAAGTTTAAAAAACATTCTGATGAGAATTTTCACTTAAATCATATTAGATATATGAGTTCACTTGAAGGCACTTGATATCTTCATAATATTGAATCTTCAACATCCAAGAATTAGGTATGACTTTCCATTTATTCAAAATTTATCTCTCTACAAAAAGTTCTATTAATTTCTTTATATGCTTCCTACATATTGTTAAGTTTGACATATTATATAATACACATTATATAAGTTTGATTAAGCATTGGATTTTGAATTTTATCTATTATATCAATCAGGGATCAACCCAGAACACTGAAGGCACTCTGTGTAATCCACCTACAGAGTTTAATATAGGAATTGTGGGCTTATGCAACTCTTAGAAGAACAGGAGACATAGGATCAGGGAGTTCAAAAGTAAAGATTTCAGCCTATAACACCACAGAAGGTGGTTCTCAAGAATTCTTGAAAAAGCCAGTATAGATCTCATGTATGCTCATTTGTCAGTTTGCAACTGCCTCCAGAGAGTAATGACCTTTCCTTCTCTTGTGCCCTATAAACCTCATGTCAGTGCTTCTTACTGGTAGTCTGTGGCTTCTCCTCTGCTATAAAAGGGTAAAGAAGTAATGCTAAGTGAACTACTATCCAGTCCAATTTAAGAAGATCAACATTGTTGCAATGAACATCTAATTTATTTTAATGTGATAATTTATATGAATGGGTTTTGTAACATTAAGCTATTTTGGGGGGAAAAAATGCCTAACTCATTTTGGTGTATTTTGTGACATACTGTCAACTTTAAAATTATTTTATTTACTTGAATTTTTTGATATTATTTTTATAAAAATTTTCTGCAATGATATCATATTATGGTATCTTTGGTTCTGCTACTAAGATTATATTTGCATTATAAAATAAACTAAGAACATTTCTATCTTTTCTTGTCTTCTGAAAATTTAAATTTATCACATGGAAATTACCTATTGCTTATTAACTGGAAATAACACAAAAAACTTCTGGGCCCAATACTTTTTTTACCCATCACACCCCCCCAATCCATTTTATGAGTAAATGTTGATCTGTGCTCTTCTCAATTTAACTGATACTGTAATAGAAATGGATAAACTTTCCAAAGCTGAAGAAATATGTACATTTGTAATGGAAATAGTTCAATAACTGGACCAGGCTAAATTAATTAAAAAATGGACAATTAGGATAAAAATGTTAAATTTCAAAGATAAAAGAAAATATTCTATGACAAAGCAGCCAATTAACAAAGGTTGCCTAAAAAGGAATAAAAATCAGATTGGCCTTGGGTTTGACCATAACACTGAAAGGGAGAAAACAATGTATCCTCCTTTTGAGACAACATTTCATTACCCAAAATTCTAAACTCAGCTAAATTGTTCTTTACATACCAGTCAACAGAAAGGCATACTCACATATGCAGGAGCTCAGAAATTGTACTGTCTGAATTTTCTGAATGAAAACATTTTGAAAGAGATGCTTCTGTCCAATGGGAAATGCATCAAAATAAATGATAAAAGAGAGAAGAAATTGTAATAAAAAAGAATTGAAATGAGCATCAATGGCAGTTCAACATTGCATTAAATTTAAATGTTTGTTGGAATCACTGATGCAAAATTAATGCAAACATCAAAACATTAAGAAATGTCTAATACAAAATATTTTCTAAGATTAAAGACAGTCATTAATGGGATTTAAAACAGCATGGCAAAGACCTAAAATAGTTGTATGAGCTTGGGCATGAGGCAGTTTGTTTTGCAGTCACTGTTGATAAAATAATCTAATCATTTCATAAAATAATTTGGGGGACCCCTGGGTGGCGCAGTCAGTTCAGTGTCTGACTCTTGGTTTCAGTTCAGTTCCTGAATTTAGTGGTGTGGGATCGGGCCCCACATTGGCACTACAATCAGCAAGGAGTCTGCTTGATTCTCTCTCCCTCTGCCCCTTCCACTTGTGCTCTCTCTCTGACTAAAATAAATAAATTAAATCTTTTTAAAAAAAGATAATTTAGAACTTTTTAAAAATTCATACCTTATAACCCAGTATTTCTACAATTAGAAATTTGTTCTAAGGAATAAGGAAATAACATGCAAGATTTGTCTTTAAACTCTTGTTTATAATAGAAAATATATGGACCTATCATATTCTGTCCTATGCCTTGGTCTCTATATTTGTTTCTTTTGTTTTTTAAATATCTTATTTATTTATTTGAGAGAGAGAGAGAGACAGAGACAGAGATAACTAGAGAGAGCGTGAGCAGGGAGGAAAGAGAAAAGCCGGCTCCCTACTGAGCAGGCATGGGGGGTGGTACTCAATCCCAGGACCCTGGGATCATGACCTGAGCCAAAGACAGATGCTTAACTGACTGAGCCACCCACATGCCCCTCTATATTTGTTTTCTAAATACTAATTTTATTTCCTGTAATGTTGCTTCATTTCTTATTAAGATCTTGTAAAATCTCATTGCATTTTTAATTAATTGAATCCCCTTTTTCTAATTCAACTACTTGGAAATTTTGTCCTTTTTTTTTTTTTTTTTTAATTACCTCTCTTTGTCTCAATTTACAGATTTGCCCTCTGATCTTTCTTCTGTTTATAGAAATCAGGTTCTCCTGAATTTTATTTAAAATACACAGGAGATGTTCTTTTTTAAAATACGGCACCACTTCCACTATAACCAAGGGAATCTCTTGAATGTTATGTCAGGTGAATGGTACTCTTCCATAGGTTCCTGTGCTGTTGCTGAGATTAACTGTCTTTTGCATCTCAAAAGAAACATGTTAAAAGAGGAGTTAGCCAGCTGTGCCCTGTACCATGCCCGCAGGAAGTGCCCTTTGAATGGTGCTGTATACTGGCAATGTGAAATACAGGTAAGAAGGATGTTCACACCTTAGGCGGGGAACCTACTTATGTGGATATAAAAATATTCTGGGGGCAGAAAAGATAATGAGGGTCTAGACTATACCTATTTCAATGGAATTGAGAAGAGAGGTTCAATTTGAGAAACATTTAATTGGTACTAATAACAAACATGGTGGTTTATTCATGTGAGAGTTGAAAGAAAGAAGGGACAAAATAAAGAATTATTCAGAAATACAACCTTGGATGACTGGATTAAAGATGAACTGCTAATTGAGACAGGAAATAAAGGAGGAAAAGCAGACTTCTGGAGTTTACAGACAATAATTTCACTTTGAAACTTACTTAGTTTGGGCTACTTAAAACCAGGTGGAAATGCTAAGTAGACAATCTAAAATATGGAACTAGATAACAAGTTTTGGAGGTGGAAATAAGGATTTGAGCATTATCAATAAACTGTAGTTAAAACAAAGACAAACAAACAGAACAGAACAACAACCAAAAAAGCACAAAATCTCTGAATCAAATTCCCCTGGAAGAAGGTAGAGCAAGGAGAAAATGTTGAGAAAACAGAAGAACATTAATATTTAAGGAATGACTAGAAGAAAATCTAGTGAAGGGGGCTAAGAGATAAGAATTTAATGATTAGAAAAAGAAACAGGGAAGCCAAATCAGGAAAAAAAATCTTTTTTTAAAGATTTTATTTATTTATTTGACAGAGATCACAAGTAGGCAGAGAGAGAGAGGAGGAAGCAGGCTCCCCACTGAACAGAGAGCCCGATGTGGGGCTTGATCCCAGGATCCTGAGATCATGACTCGAGCCCAAGGCAGAGGCCCCAACCCACTGAGCCACCCAGGTGCCCCCAAAAGATTTTTTTTTGAACTATTCTAATTTAGAGAAAAAACAGAAAGTCAAAAGGACCAGAGCCAGCACAGGAGGTAAAGATTGAAGAGTGGCCTTCAGAGATGGTGATTCTGTCATTAGCAATCTTACAGAGAGCTCAATCATAGGAAGTGTCCTAGAATGTTAGAGAGGAAGGAGCAGTAATAGATAAGAAAGCTGAGCAGTAACGAGATAAGAAAGCTTGGTTAAAAAAAGAAAAGGCAGGCATTAAACAGTTCTCTTTTTTCTCCTTAATTCCATGTAAATTTTTACTAATATATACTTAAGGAAAGTGCAAAAATCCTAAGCATGTATTCAATGAATATTCACAACGTGAATATGGAACCACTCATTGAACCAACCTACAAATCAAGAAGCAAACTACCAGAATCTCAAAGGCCTCTTCCGTGTATCCTTTCTCTACCCATTTTCCCTCTTGGCCAAGCATAACTGTTGTCTTGACATCTAAAACTAAATCAGCTTTATTGTCTCTGTACTTACCTGTCTTCTCAAATAAAATATAACTAATCTACCATACTTCACTAACGTAGGATAGTTACAATGATCACAAAGTACAGGTTAAGGCCGGAGCCTCACCGCCCTCCACAGCCATAGAGCCAGGTGGAGGACCTGAAGGATCATAGGTGCTTCTAAACTAATTGAATGAAAGAACAGATCTTCATAATCAGTTACCATCGTCCTAATCTTCCTACGCCCCCAATTTTCTATGGCCGCCTCAGGGCCACTGCATCTGCTTTGCACTGAAATCATTCTCTTACTACAATGTATTTAAAAAAACCAATGGTGGAATATGGCAATAAAAATGCTTTTATCCAAGAATTAAAATTCTTCACTTATTTCCAGTTGAAAGATCTCTTTTTAGCTCGCCTTCTCCTTCAGTATTTCCATCACATTCTGTTCATTATTTCTAGCACTGCTCGGGACTGCCTCCTAACAACTTTCATGAATAGTTTGTCCCTTCTGCAACTCGTTAGCAAAATTCCTGACTCATTTTTCTACTTCAGGCTCTTTTATAGCTTTAATAAATATAACTGTTTTATTAACAGCAAAATCCTTAAGGACAGGGACTTATTTTATTCCTTAAATCATAAAGATAAATCCCAAGATCATATAGCTCTATCATTCCAAAGATTTATACATTTTTCTTGTAAAATACATTCATTTGTAGTGAAAAGCAGCTGAGTGGAAATCTGATTAAAAAACAACTGTCATTGATTTTGTATGGCTCTGTTAATTGCCTGCCATTCCTTCCACATATTCTCTATTTAATTTGATCTGATACCATTAAAATATTAACCTCAGGGAAACTTACAGGGATTCAAATGTTTACGATTAAAACCATAAGTTAAAGCTGCTTCTTTGCCCATACTCTCCACGCTTGTTCCTAACAAAAGCAAAGATTAAATGGAATTCTTTCTTGCATTTGGATAGTGCACTGAACTCACTTTGCCTGAACAATATGCCCATTATGACAAAGCACCAAGATTATTTTTATGACCAAGTATAGAGATAATTTTTTTCTATCTTCAAAAAAAGAATTCAAAGCTTTTTTGGGAATAGCTAGGTTGTATTGTCATATCAAAAGCTCATTTGTGAACATAAGGGTCTCTGGTATTAAAAAGCAAAACACTTATATAAAATATAACTTTTGTTATAGTGAGCTATAAGAAAAAAATTCAAATTTGAAATATCCCTCAGCTCTTAGAAGAATAGATTTTTTTGAATTATAAATATTTTATATGAAAGAGTATCAACTGATAGTCCTATTCTAGAGTATTTTCTAAAACCTATGTACTTTCATCTACATAGAAAATACAGATAGGGGCGACTGGGTGGCTCAGTGGGTTAAAGCCTCTGCTTTCGGCTCAGGACATGATCCCAGGATCCTGGGATCGAGCCCCACATCGGGCTCTCTGCTCAGTGGGGAGCCTGCTTCCCCCTCCTCTCTCTCTGCCTGCTTCTCTGCTTGCTTGTACTCTCTCTCTCTCTCTGTCAAATAAATAAATAAAATCTTAAAAAAAAAAAGAAAATACAGATAAAACTGATTATCAAAGCAAATATAAGAGCACAAATGCCAAGAAATATAAAAGGAAAAGGGCAGAAAAAGCAATTTGGTTGAACCAGAAAGTTTGGGTTCAGGATAATGACTGATTCATTAAAAAGAGAGAGAGAGAGAGAGAAAGAGAGAGAGCACTTTAACTTTTTAGGCAGCCCAGGTGGCAGATGGAGAAAATTTAAGTTACATGCTTTTCTGTTTAAATAACAAGTATCACACTAGTTAGAAAAACTTCCCCATTAAACTCTAGAGAAATTTAATTAGAACTTCATATTGGACATCCAGAATAAAACAATAGATATTTTTTAAAACCAAGGTTTTATAAAAGTTTTTGCAATATTGAGGGCATTATGGAAGTTTATATTGTAATATATAAGTTGTGATACTTTTAAGGCAAATGTATACTTCAGTTTACTAATTGGGTTTTCATGTGAATTTTAAACTGTCAACATTTAAGATCTTTAAACAGCTTTATATTTTCAGAACATTTTTTAGAAAGCAAAAATTCAAAGGTAAGAGGAGTTAAGGGAAGAAGCAAGAAATTGACATCAGTTTTTATGGAATAATTCATTTTTGTTGACTACAATATCCTTCTAATTGTTCTGTTACCTTTCCTTGGATTTATGATGCATAAAGCTGTGAATAACTTAGAAAATTACTCTAAATGCTTCACAATATGTATAGCAACAACAGGATCCAAATTTCCTATTCAGTCTCCTAATTTTTCCACAGAACAGCCTCTTTGTCTCTTCAAATATATGGTTTTATAGTATATAATAATCCTACACATTTGTAGCAACACAATAAGCATTTAATATTTACAACATGGGCAAAATATTAGATGTTTCTTTCTGGAGAAATAGAGACCTATATCTAATCACTCAACTGCCCTATTTCTAAAAGCTGCTTTATACATTAATTTGAAACTTATTTCTGTGAGAAAAATACTTTATCGGTGAAAGTAGGTATACAGATAGCAATGTTTTCTCCTCTACGTATAATGTTAATTTCCTTGCGGTTCTGCTGTTTCATCGTGTATTTTCTAAACTTTTCACTTTCATCCCAAGCTGCTAAAACAGAATCTGAGAATACAAGATTCTCAAGTGCAAAACATTGCAGTAGAGTAAGAACTGGTACTACAAACTACCTAGGGTGCTGCAAACTTCTAGCAATTAATTTCAATTAAGTTATTTACAAGGTGCGCCACTACTAACTTGTGCCCAGATGTTTCAGTTGGCAAAATGCAATGGCCACCAATGTAGTCAATTTCAGTAACAATCACTCATTGATGGAATTTTCACACCGAATTCACAGCACCTTCGTAACATTAGAACATGATGTCATCACCCTTTGCCTCATCATAACCGTAAAAATGCCAATACGAGTTGCAACAAATTACTGCAGGCAATTGCCGAGTTCTAGAGATGTTGTAGTGAACACCTGGGCTGGCTCAGAACCTAGCAGCTTTCAAAGTTTCGTTACCAGATGTTTGTGGAACAACTTATGCATGTATGGAAAACATACACTTTTTTTTTTTTCATTTGCATGAACGATTACCAGGTCTTTGGAAGTGGTGGAAACACATGTTTCATGAAAAAAGGTTAGTAGTAAGATTTTATTAGGGAAATATTTTTATTAAAATCAGCATGGTTAGTCTTAAACATTGTGAATTAAATCTGTGTCATCATGTTTATATGCAATTATTTGTTCATATAATAAAATATATCTTCACAAATTAGGTAAGTGGTACAGTGAATTATACCTTTATTGGATAAAGAAACAAGAATCTGGGAAAGTTTTATTAATATTAAAATGAAAAATCAGCTATTTTAAAGAGCCTGATTTTATTTAATAATTTTGTATATTTTAGACTAATATTCATTTAATAATTATGTCTTCCTTTTCCAAATATCATATATCTTCCTAGAAAAAGACAGAGACTGTTAATAAAATTATCTGCCTATTTATTTTTGCTATTAATTTAACATAATATTACTCTCAGTACAATTTAAGAAAATTGCACTTTGTGATTCAAATAAAAAATATTTTTAGAAGTACATGTGTCTATGTCATTTCAAAATATATTCCTCAACCACAATGAGAATATGAAGAGGAAGAAAACCATTACTCATTTTTTTACCATGGATCTATTTCTTCTAGGATTCTTATATTTTTTATTTCAAGGAACTAAAAAATATAAGAAAAAAATTTTTAACAATTGAAATTGTAGTCCTATTAAAATAAACAGGTCTCCCTTCATTAATGTTAAACTATTGTGCCCATTGTATTTCACTGTATTTTATTTAAGGACCTGAAATGGACCACATTTCTTCCCCCTGGGCAACTGCAAGTAGTTGTTAAAACTATTAACAGCTGTCTGGTAACTGTTAGATTCTCAGTGAATTCATTTAGTTCAAAAGAACTCTAAATTTATCCAGGTGTTAAATATATTAAGTCCTGGGTAGAATCAACGGATATTCTATTAAGGATGCCTTTTAGGATTTGATGAATACATTATGTTCATAAAGACCAAAGTATAAAAAAACATATATTTCTGCTACTCACTAAACAAACAGGTAAGTGTTAAAAAAAAAAAAGAAAGAAAGAAAGAAAGAAAGAAAGAAAGAAAGAAAGAAGAAGAAAAGAAAAAGAAAGCTTCTGTCTTGTTTAAGAAGCAAATATTTCAACACCTTTACTGAGAAAGGAGAATTACAAATACCATGAAAACAGACCTGTTCACTATCAGGGTATAAACTGAATGACCTGCCGGAAGCAAACACATTAAGAAGCTGGACAGTAATGAAAAACCTCTTTGCAGCTTTAACACTTAGGAGATGGACACACACCCCTTTGCACTGCTGTGAAGTTCACGGTGGTCCTGGGGTGCTGCCCTGATGACTTAGTCTGCCTTGCCTTCTTACATGGCCAGGAATCCCTGCACATCTCCGGGGAGTCATTATGAGCAGCGGGGTGGTGCCGCGAGCAGGCGCCTCCCGGGCGTCTCTGGGGAGGTGCAGACCAGAGATACACTGAGAGTCACTGTGGAGCCCACACTTTCTCCTTCCTTGTTTGTTGTAAGACTTAGGCCCAAGGGGGTAAGAAAGAATGCCACATGAATATAGGCCCCTATGTTTTGTTAAGAAAATGTAAATGTCTCACTGTTGCATTTTTAACCCGAAATGATCCTGAAAGTTTGACCCAAAGGCAAACTAACAGAGTACCCCTCGATGCCTATGTTAAAAAGGAGCTGCAATTTGTTTCTACTCCTTGGGACATTTTTACACTCCCATTAAATAAAAGAAATAATCACAAAGGAAATTAAACCACAAAGAAAATATGTTAAAGCTATGTTTAGCGTCTGACCTAAATATATAAAACAAAGGAAATACATGGTTGCAGTTAGGCCGTGGTCTTTAACCAGTCTGTTGCATTTACAGCTCACAGTAACATGGTAACAATATGTCAGAGAGATTCTTAAGCTGCATTTACTCAAAACAACATATTTGGAAGAAGAGTGAATTATCCCACTGTTTCTTCATTTGAAGTCAAGTGTCCACTTTTTTAGAAGCATTAGTCATGTTGAGAAGGTCAGAAGTGATTTGGGGATATTGACTATCATATCTACTCCATATGCAAATATATTTTCCATCAAAAAAAAAAAAGTTGAACATCCATGGGCAATGCAAGTCACCCATGTCAATACAGCATGAAGCTCAGCCTCTGCCCACAATCTGGTCAAAATTATTCCCATTTCAACACCCGCCCCCCCTTATACTTTGCAATGAATGGCACAGTTGAAGGAGTTCAATGCTGGCACCAAAATATGGCTTTCAGTTGTCTGGCGGCTTATTATATGTTAGAGGTGATACCTCAGATTTCTCCGTGGCTCTGATGTCCATCAGCACATATACTCATGAAGGCAAGCCAATAAGAGCAGCTCTGGAGATCTTTGCTTTATACCTGAAGGGTAGTCCTGACATCATTCAGTCTAAGACCCAGCCTTGGATCACCAAGTGACTCTCTCATTTGGAACTAAACCTTTGGGAATTTAGCCACTCCAAAAATTTAGTCCAGTTCAACTTGCAAGCAGTTATAAACATACTAGATCATATGACAAAGTAGACATTATTCATGGCAAATTAAGCTTTTCATGTTATGAAAAGATTAACACAATGTTTTTATTATGACCTGGAGCCATTGCCCAGTAGGTATGATTTACACAGTACACTGCTCTGAAGATTAGTATACTGGATTGCTAAAAATCAGGTGCATTCTATATATAGTGTGTGTGTGTATATATATATATACATATATATATATAATTATATATAACTTATATATAAATATATATATTTATGATATATAAATAAATATATATATAATTATCTAAGCCAATCAGGTGGTAAAAGATCTTCCTCAGGCATGGGAGAGTGGTTGGAAGAAACCCACTACAGAGGGAAGACGTGCCCCCATCTAAGACAACACATTGGGCCTGCTCCAAGGATCCATTAGAAGAAGTGGAGTTCTGCTATCCTCTTGGCATGAATCTTAGAGAAATTTTAAATGTGTCTTGAGAAGTTTGTTTTTGTTACGAGTATTTTGATAACATCTTAAATTTTCCTCACTCTTTGCAAAGATATCTTCTACATGTATTTTCTCACTTAATTGCATTTCAGTTTTCCCCATTGGGTTCAGATGACCTGATAATTTGGGGGTATTTAGCACCAAAAACAACTAAAGAATTTTCAACTGGAAGAGCAGAAAGAAAAATTGAGTTCTTTGTTAAAGTACTTGACTTCTATCACAACTAAATTGGGCCCCTATTTGAAGGTGCCCTCAAAACCTGCATCAAAGCAAGCAGGAGTCTACCAGTGTATCACAGGGTCCACGGAGATGGACTTAGCTGACCTTGAAATGAGCCACCTGGCCATATCGTGACTGGGAGTCGCCTCACCGGGCAGCCATCAGCATCTGCGCCAAAACCTTCACTCAACAGCTGTTGAAGGCCTGAGAGACAACCCACAGAGCAGCTCCAGGACAAAATTAAACTTGGGAGTTTCCTGTCCCTTAATTAAATTTCAGCTGCTTTCTGCTGTGACAGGGCTCCAATTAGAGGACGAGTTCAAAGAAAATCTACCGTAGTTACCTGTGGCTATCTCATAAGCTTCAATGCAGCCCAGGGTTGGGGGTGCACAATCGTTAAGTGAGCCTGCCCTATCTGTCTTAACAGTGACAAATTTAATTTGTGTAAATCATGAAGCCCACAGGGAAAGTTGCTTTTCTTTGTTGCGTTTTTCCCTAAGTGTTCTAATCCACGTATATGAATCACACATAAATACAGTTCTTGGGGAGACTGTTTCCCTTTGTTCAACGTGAAGTGTACTGCCCACAAAAGCCACCCACAAAAGCTGGGTCTCAGATGTTCACACACACCAACTACTAACACCAAGTGATGCTGGCGTGTTATAAGCATTTCTTGTACATTTAACATTCTCAAATAGTAATGAAGATCCCAGAAAAGAGTAGTAATGCATTTTGTGATCGTCTTCATGGGGCCTTCGAATTCTCAACGTCTCGAACCTTCCCAAAGCAGAATCTGTAAAGATTTCTTCAAAAGGTCACTTGAAATTTGTTCCTCTTTCCCGCTACTTAAAAGCAGTAGGGACCCTCCATTTTCAGTCAGCATTTTCAAAAAGGATCAACTGAAACTTGAACAGGCAAAAGGAAAAATGTTTCCACTTCTACCAGACTTAAAAGAAGCTGGGCATCTTTTCATAGTTTTCTTATTAGCATTGTAATATAAAACATCTGTAATCATTTAGCAAATTAAATACATTAAAACAAATAAAAGGAGCTGTAATGAATAAAATACAGAAGACCCCATGCAGCTGCCTGTTCTTTTCTTGACAAGCAGCAGAGTCAAGTAGCTGGAGCCATGAGTGACTGTGCTGGCAGGAAAGGGACCCATGAGCAGCACGGAGAACTGCTGTGTGCTAATATGAAAACCAGCTTTTATTTATTTCATCACCTTTGTTACAGAATGTTACACACTGCCATTGCTCTCCAATTTTCTTCCCCTCCGCGGAAACTGCAGCCTCTTAACTTCTTTTTCCTGTGTTGTTCTTGTCTAATTGCATTTTCTCTTACCTGCTACTTCTCCTTTCCGGCTTTCTATTGTCAGAACGACCACTTTGGCCCAAACTGTTATTTCCTACCTAGATGGCGGAAAAGGTTTTGAGCTCATACCTTTGTCTTCCAGTTTAACCATTAGACAATAGTCAAGTACCTTTTCTCAAATCACTCGGATAACTCAAGAACTTAGAATGACAGACCCGAGAATGGGAAGAAAAAAAATCTAAATTCTTTAACCCTAGTCCTTAAGGGCCTCTGTCACCAGGTCCTTCCGAAACTATGCATCTTCATCCATAGAATTCCGCCGATAGTCCCATAGTCTCTTAGCTTCATGCAGGCCAGGTTCTATTAACATTACATTTTATGGGCACATATCCATGGCTCACCTCTCTTTGCCTTTGTATATACTAGTCTCCCAAGCATAAAGGATTTGCCCATTTTTTCTCTCAATGGATGGAATAAAATATAAGCAGGAGTACAGATTGCAGCTAACCTGAAAAGAGCTGGTCCCATGAAAAGGTATTACAGTTTAAGAGTTTTGTTTTTTGTTTTGTTTTGTTTTGGTTTGGTTTGGTTTTTTAAGTACTACACTGGCCCAACATAACAGAAATAAACCTGATTTAACTTGTGGGACATAAATGTGGCCACCTCTGAGGTGTGATTGCTATCTTCTTCAAGATCTGTTTAAAATTGGCCTGAACTGAAGATTTCTGTCCTTTGTCCTTATTTTCTGTTTCTTCAGTAATTTGTAAGCAGTTTGGCTTACATGACTATCTATTTGCATGTGTTCTCTATTTTGTTCATATGCAGATCTATTTTCTCAATTATTTAGAAAATTTATTTCAGGAAAGCAGAGGTCATGTGTTTTGTTCTTTTTGTCCTCATGATCTAGAGATAACTCCTCCCTCTTGTATGGAAAACGTGCTTGTTGAGCATAAAAATGAATGGTAAATCAATATATTACTAGGGTTAGATCTTTTGAGAAATTATCTAACTTACATGTAGCATTTTCTCTAATTTATTTGAGAGAAATTAATAGGAAAATAAGGGCAAGGGGACAGGGGGATTTCAGAAGGATACAGACAGAAGCAAGCTGGTGTTTGCGTCTAGTCCCAATACTTCTACTGTCAAGAAGATTAAGTCACATACCAAAATAACACTGGGTTGGGAATTCTCACTTTATAACCTAGCCTTGTTTCCTTGCCTATAAAATGGTGTGTTTGTGGCAGGGGGTGTGGGCATAGTGGGAATAGCTTTTCTGATGGGCACATTTTGGAATACCTACTGAGCCTATAACCATGCCCCTAACTAACTCCCAGCCCACCCCACACTACAGGGGCATACTCCTGAAAGCCATTTTAGACAGTGTGATTATTTCTGGCCCACTGTTGGTTGGACTGTGAGTGAGCATCAGTCTGTGTCTCTTCCCCAGGCTTTGTAACTGTGGTAGAGAGAGAGGGAGTCAGTATTTCAAGTTGTTGAGCAGGGTTCATGTCGTGGCATGTCTTCTACGTTACTGACCAGGATCCAGAGGACGTGGAACTGGACAAAGAAGAACAAAGCAGAGACGAGAGATAAGTGATAGGAACTTCCTGGATTCAAAGACACCCCTTCTGTTATCAGAAATGACTCTCCTGTTTGGTTACCAGCAACGAACAGTCCTAATCTTGAAGACTGCTCTCTGCCCCACAAAGCTGTACATAGACATTTTCTCACCTGTGAAAAAAATAGAGGCTGTGAGGAGAAAAGCAGTTACAGAGTGGTTGATTTTAGTGGACTTAGAAAACCATGTGGTCTGCCAAAACTCTATGTAAAAGCTAGGTTTCCTGGGATAGAGGCAAAATTTGTCATAATGACACATAGCTTACTTTCCACCTGAAGTGATGATAGGGAATTCAGAAAAAAAAAATAACCTAAAAATCTGTGAGGATTACTAAGGTAATACCTGAAAGAAGTTTTAAGTTTCCCAAATATAAGAACCATATGGATTCAAAGCCCTTTATGCATTTCATTTCTTTTTACATAGGTAAGAAACCTAAGGAGAGACTCAAGTGTGTTACATAATTGTCATAAAATTACCCAGGACACTTTCAACTTTGTACAAAATAAATCCTTACTGAGTACCTTTAAAAGTACTGTTTGATCTATCAAGTGGACTAAATAAAGACAGCAATTCAAAATACTGTGATAGGTACTACACTTTTACACACTGAACTGAAAGTAATTTTACTGAGTGATTGTCAATTTCAGTATTCTTGGAATTTCTAGCGGCTGGCTTCACTCCACATAGTCTTCTCTGTAAATACAGCACAATCTTGCTCTAGGACAAAGGGCTATTAACATAGAGGCTGGTTTTCTACAGCTCAGTGCTCCTGGAAACATAATATAGATGAGAAAAATGACTATGAAGGAACTGTCCCCAAAAGCAGATGTTTGTAGTAGCGACCCCCAAACAGAGCATCTCTTTGGAATAACACCTCTTCCTTTAGTTTATCCTAAAAGATGTACATTTCTCAGGAAAAGAGAGAACAAGTAGGAGGAGGAAAGAGAGAAAAGAAAAAGAAGAGAAAAGAAGAGGAAAAGAGGAAGAGGGAAAGAAAGCTTGCCCTCATCTATCTCTGTTCACAATCCCAACTTCTTGATTGTCACCCACCCTGATGTTACCACTGCCTGCCTCCTTTCGTCTGGTGAATCCATTGCAATCTGGCTTCTCCATCCATCATTCAGAAAATTGTTCTTGTGTTGGTCTCTGAGGCCCTGTAGTTGCAAAATGTAATGGGTGCTTATCAATTATACTGCAACAGATTCTTCACAGAATTCAAAATATTTATCAAACTCCATTTGAAACACTTGCCTTTATGTGGCGATCACTTCATCAACTTCTGTCTCTATTCATTCTCTCTCCTACCCCATCTTTGGCTTTTCTTCTCCACATTAGGTCCTTTCACACTCTGGTTTTCCTCCAGGATTGTCTCCTTGCCCTTGCCTATTCTTCACACACACACACCCACGGCAGTGGCATCCACTCCTGTAACACCAGGGACCATGGATTAATGACTCTTGACTTTTTGTCTTTAGCACAGACCATTCCCTTGAACTTCAGATTTGCATTTCTAAGCTCCTAACAGTCCTAACAGACATCTCTACCTACATATATCCCCCAAAGCTTATACTGAACATATCCAATATTAAATACCCTTTAACCTCTTTCTAATTCTGCTCCACTTCATTTGGTTTTGGTGTCCAAGCCAGAAGCTTCAGGATCACTTCCTCTTTGTTACTCACTTACCTAAGTCAGTCATTATATCTGGCTGAGTCTATGCATATCTCTGGAATCCACTCCATGACCACAGTTTCTGTCTGACTTCAGACTCCCATCATTTCTCACCTGTTCTGTTGTAGGAGCCTCCAAGCAGACCTCCCTGCCTGCAGGCTTCCTCACCTTCTGTTCGTCCTGAATCTGTATTTTAGACAGTTGCCTCTAGCATCTGAAGCACAAAATTTACACAACACTTCTCTGCTTAACAGCTTTCACTGACTTTACCCCCTGTAAAAAATATATATATCTGCTCCATTCTTTGGTGAACATAAAAGGCCCTTGACAATTTAATTGCTCTCACCCCTGTAAACCATATCTGCCCACTTGCCCCTAACTCACGATGGTTCAACTCTAACTGCCTCTTTGCTGTTACCCAACCACGTCTACTTCACATCTCCCAAGTTCTTGGACACGTTGATGCATTTGCTTGGAATTCTCTTCCCCTCTCATGCACCTGGCAAATTCCTGTCCAGTATTTAAAAATTCCATAAATATCACCCTTCTGTACACGTATGGGCATCTTCCTATGCTCTTCCTCATCCATAAGCAGAGAAACACATCTCCATTCGCATTTTTCTCATGGTGTCATAGGTTATAACATGAGGGGAGCTGCATTAATCCTTGAGGTCCCTGAGAAATATGTCTTTTGGTGTTTTAAACTATGCCTGGTGTGTAATACATGCCCAATGCATATTGATTGAATGAATGACAAATAAATACAATACTAGAGAGAGAACAGCTGGTAGACAGTGGTTGATATCCCTTTCCTGTGCCATTTGGACTGTATGTCATATTACAGGCAGTTGTCTTAAATCTTTTAAAAGCTGAGTTTCAGAGAAGCAGAGAACTGCATAAATAAAGTAAACCAGGCTCCTTTATAACAAAAGAAATGGTTTCTTAAGACAAGTATATGAACTAAAAGGAATGTTGCCTTACTGTTACTAACTGATGAAATGAGAGCAATTAGGCCTGGCTTTCTCATTGTTAATTCTTCCTCTAGAAATATTTGGAAAATAGTAAGCAATCTCCCAGCCTGTGGGGTCAATTCTGCCCAGTGAACAAAACACGGACGCGTGCGTCACCGTCTCCCTTGCAAAATCCTCCAGCAGGCCTGCATCTACACGCACGTCTCTGATTTTATAAGATCCTGTACGTGACAATAAACACATCAACAGTGTGTCTAGACTACCGGGTCATATTCAGAAACCTATGACTTCAACAGGGGTGGGGATGGTGGGGGAACAGAGCTGAGAACGGGTGAGCTTCTAAATGGAAAAGGCATTTGTATGTTCATGTGAAAAGGGAACAAGGAAAGAAGCATGCTGACAAAAGACTGACTTGTCATAATTCTGGGAACTATTGGAGTAAAGAACTAGAAATTTATATGGCCTGATACCTGGATAATTGAAATGACGGATATAGCTTTTCAGGAAGAAGATTTCTACTAATTCTTGGATGTGGATGGGGAGAAGACTAGTCAAAAGCGAAGATTAGAATCAGGTTGCAAAAGACATTTCCACTTAAATTAAGAAATTTCCTTCTCTGGATGATAGGTGATGTCAGGTTGAAATAAACAGTGACAAGCTGGAAGAACAATTCTCCGAATAGGAAACAGAAATAAAGGACCCTCCATGAGCCATAGGCCTGGCCAAAACTTTCCCTCTCTGAACACTTTTTATACTGTTCCCTTATCCTCCCTTGCCACACCCCACGTTTAATCCTATCTTTCCCCTTTATCTGTAACAGTTGCTCAAAGCTTCCTTAATAATTTTTCTCTCTCTACTTGGGGTGACTTGTTCTTTTATTTTGGAGTGACCTTGCCAATTCCAGAAACCAGAAACACCAGGCCCAAGCACAGTTGAATCCTACTAACAACAAGTCAAACTTAAACACCAAATGCATAGAAAAGAAAAAATAGACTAGCATTGCCTTTGCACTATTTTTTAATCTTCCTAGCACAGCAATAAAAAAAACTATCCCATTAATATTTTGTTTAAGATTTTATTTATTTATTTGACAGAAAGATCACAAGTAGGAAGAGAGGCAGGCAGAGAGAGAGAGAGGGAGGCAGGCCCCCTGCTGTGCAGAGAGCCCGATGTGGGGCTCAATCCCAGGACCCTGAGATCATGACCTGAGCTGAAAGCAGAGGCTTAACCCACTGAGCCTCCCAGGCGCCCCTCCCATTAATATTTTCACTTGTATCTTTAAATTACCAATTTAAAGTACAAACAATAAATGGTAAGCTATCATTAATTTATATTCCATTAATTTGGAATTTTAATGAAAAAAAAAAAAGCCTTTGGTCAGACCCAGATTCATCTAATTCAGGTCTCTGTGTCTGGCAAGAGTAGTAAGAGATATTTCATGGAGAATTGTTGGTTGAATATCCTAATTTCAAACTAAAGTAGAGTCATATGCTCAAATTCTTCATTATTTTTTAATTAATATTCATTTTATCATGCAATAATTCTATCTTCAATCAGTTTCTGTATGTAGTCTCCATTCTCTTCTGGAAGTAATGAATTCCAAGTTTTCTGTCCTTCATATAAAATAGAGGTTTTTCTTCTAAATTCCTCTCTAACAAATTTTATGGGACATTCCCCTTTTTAATAGGATGATTATATGCTTTTAATAAGATTCATGATTTTAGAAACATATATTTTTTAACATTCAACCATCATTGTCCAAAAGATTCTTAAACTTTTTCTGCTCCTTTAGATCATTTATGCCATACACTTGACTTTATCTAGCTTCTTGGGTTAAAACATGTAATTATGGTTTAGTACAAAGGATATCCATTGTTAGGAATTTTTTTTTAGCTTGTTTTGATTGTGGTTACATATTGGGCTGCTGTCACCTGATTTCTCCAGCAGTGGTTTTCAAGGACTTCAAGTTTCTTGTTTGCTTCATTTTTAAAATGAAAATCATATTTTTTTATTAAAAATCCAACAAATACAAAATTCAAAAAATATTTTGTAAAAAATCACCTGAATATCTTCCTTGCAAAGATAATTGTAGTCAACATTCCCCTGGATATTTTTTCTGTGCTTGTATTCATATATATTATTTTCCTAAAAAAAAAAAAAAAAAAAAAAAAAAAGACAGCCATGATTTTCAACCTGTGAAGGTTGAAGAGTCTTGAAGAGACTCCTGTGAAGACAACCTGTGAAGAGTCCATGTTGGAAAGAGGGGATGGGGCTGTTGACTCAGAGCCATACGGGGATCTTTCTTGAAGGGAACATGGTTCCCTTACTCAAACATGACTCCTACAAAGGCAAATCAAATTTTTGAGGCAAGACAGAAAGGAATCAATGATTAGTCATTTCTCCTACCTTTTCCACCTTCCCATTGGAGAATTCCTACTATGATGTTATTTCATAATCTTCTTTTTTCTCCTTAATGTTGTAAACATTTTTCTGTACTCCAGATCATGTACTCCAAATCATGACCTGGAGACCTTGACTTAAGCTGAAATCAAGAGTGACACTTAACCAGCTGAGCCACCCAGGCACACCTTGACTTTTCTCTCTTTTTAAAACATTGTTAATATTGCTGCTTTGAATATTAATGTATCTATCTCTTAATGCACTTGTCTTTAGAATTCCTAATAAGGAATAGGCATAGGGAATGTACCTAAAAATATTTGGAATCTATTGTCAGATTGATGTCTGAAAAAAAAGACTGTACTGATTTGTTTCCAATGACAAGCATGTCCACTTTCTCACAATTTCCTCAACACCAGATATTTTCAATTCCTTTCAACTTTGCAAATCTAATATGTGAAAAATAACATTTAGGTTTTCATTTCTTTGGTTACTAATGAGGGAAAATGTCTAATCATCCGTTTACTGATTATATATAGTTCTCATTTGGTGAATTGCCTGTTTAGGGTCTTTGCTTACCTTTCTATTGGAGTATACATCTTTTTATTACTCTGTTAGTGTTTCTCATATCTTAGGTATATTAATGACTGCCATATATTAGGCCAACATGAAACTTATGTGCAATCTGCCATTAGTCCGTGTTGGTGTTCTTTTGATTATAGAAATTTATAATGATTATCTACTTACCTTATTATTTTTTCCTTTATGATTGTTGGCATCCCTGACTCAAAATAATAAAGCAATTTACCTCTATTAATATCATTTCTGATAGGAACTTTAATCTTTAATTCATCTAAAATGTATCTAGGTATCCTTGCTTCTTTTTAAAATAACCACTAGTTTGCAACCTTAATTTCTCATATTCAACAGAGTCCAAACGGGCATTATATTCATACTGAAATGAGCCATTTTGCATTTACTATTCTTATGCACTTAATGCTATTAAAAATTATGTTTTATCTCATTTCTTTAACACTTCCTCTTCTTTCTGTTATCAATTGTGAGTTCTATTAATTATTCACACAATCTGTAGCTCTTCTAAAATATGGAGGTATTAGTTTATTCTGCTTTTAAATACTTTAAGTGACTGTAGGGATTGTCTAGTTATTTCAAAAGTGATTTAAAATGTAGCATAAACCACATCCTGGTTTGCCATAGTGCCTGACACACTGGCATGTTGCAAGCCCTTGATAAGGATTTTTGGAATGGCTAGACTGACAAACCAAACCGAATGTTTATATTCTAGCAAAGAAATGGCACCGTAATCTCACAAAGAATGTGATGTTTTCACTGTGATGTTCACCATGAGGTTGTTAACCATTTACTTACCCACTTACTCGGGATATTGGTGAGCCAATTACTGAACATCCTGGCCTTTCCAATCCCCATTTCTCATAAAATCGAGTCCCTTTTTACTAACCCCTTCCCAAGACCACTGGAAGACAGACAAGTGGAAGATTGTGAAAGTACTTAAAAAGAAAATAACCTTTCACATGAAAAATGCTGTCATATAAACAAATCACCACGGCCATGGATGGTCTATTGCTGTTATAAAAACAAATAAAAGCACGATAGACCATCAGCATGTTTCCAACTGGCCAATAAAGGTTTGTGATGTTGATGCTGAAATAAAAATGAAGTCCCCACACAAAAATTCATGAAGACAGGTATCACCTGTCCTGCCAGACCACAGCGAGGAGGAGATTGATTACAGGTTAGGTATTTCCTGTGGGCTCAGCTGTATCTATGATTATAAGCAGTGAGTTTTCATTATTTAGAGTTGATGTGTGTTGATGACACAGTCCTGCACTCCGGGGCTTGCCTCCAAGGCCTTCCACATTACAGCCAAGCCATGATTCGAAGAACTGCATTATGTAATAACGACCTATCCCACCTATTTCTTCATAATATTTCACATTCTCATGGTGCTTTGTAGTCATATGGCAATTATGCCTCACAGAGTTTGGTGGCAGAAAGGAGGTTGCATTACTACATGGGAGCTAGAGTCATATGAGTTGTGCTGATTTTTCATTAGAAACGCTAATTTACAGGGTCGCCTGGGTGTCTCAGTGGGTTAAGCCTCTGCCTTCAGCTCAGGTCATGATCCCAGGGTCTTAGGATCGAGCCCCACATCAGGCTCTCTGCTCAGCAGGGAGCCTGCTTTCCTTCCTCTCGCTCTGCCTGCCTCTCTGCCTACTTGTGATCTATCTGTCAAATGAATAAATGAAATCTTTACAAAGAAAGAAAGAAAGAAAGAAAGAAAAAAACACTAATTTACAGAAGTCTGATTTGGGCATTTCCTACGTGGCTCAGTCTGTTGAGCGTCTACCTTTGGCTCTGGTCATGATCCCAGGGTCCTGGGATCGAGTCTTGCATCAGACTCCTTGCTCAGTGGGGAGCCTGTTTCTCTGCCTGCTGCTCCCCCTACTTGTGCAAGCTTGCTCTCTATCTCTGACAGATAAATAAATAAAATCTTAAAAAAAATAAAAGTCTGATTTGGTAACTTTAAGGTATATTGCTTCAGTGATAAAATTAGCATCAGAGTTCAGGTTTATCCACAAGTATTTATTCAGAAACTATATGACTACAACCGTGGTGAATGCAAAACCCGCTTGTGTTTCCTGAAGAAGCTGACACAGTCTGGTTTAGGGAAAGTGATGGCTTGAACTCCAGTGTTAACGAGATCTAGTATACTTCCATGTGTAAATCAATACACCTAGGGAACCACACGTTTAGAGCCAGATTCAGGGACCCCAGACTCACTCACATCCTCAAATGATACAGGAGTTTGGGATTCTTGGATTCTTTCTTGGGGGAAGGATGAAAGCTGTTTCTCAATAGGCATGCTATCAGAATTAGGAGCAGTGTAATTCTTTGTGGCACAACCATGGCAGCAGGAAAGAGAAATTTCATTCAGCAAGAAAACTATAGAGTCTTCACACTTTTCCAATGCCTCCTTTGGGATGAGTGAGTACATTTCCAAATGCCCCCGTGAAAGTAGGTCCAACCCCTGGTGAGAACCACTGGACTGTGAGATAGTCCAAGAATGCACTTTGTCTCATTAGCTCATTTTCACTGTGATGATCCACAGGAACTCACAGAAAGCAAAATCCATTTGGTTTAGATCATCTGTGCTGTAGTTGTGATCATCTATGCTTTTATGACTTTCAAGGCAGATCATTCCACTTTTAACATAACTCCCTGTTCTAAGGGGCCCCTGAGTGGCTCAGTTGGGTAAGCACTGACTCTTAATTTCTGCTCAGCTCATGATCTCAGGGTCATGAGATCAAGCCCAAGTCTGGCTTCGTGCTCAGCAAGGAGTCTGCTTGAGATTCCCTCCCTCTGTACCATCCCAAGTGCGCTCTCAAATAAATAAATAAAATCTTAAAAAAAAAAAAAAAGATTCTTAAAATACTTGAATTGAATTCTTACATACCATAACCAAACCTCATGAAAATCACAAAGAATAAAAAGTTCACAAGGACCAAGAGACAGGAGAGGAGACAACATTGCATATAAAGTGCAAGCTTAATCATTGACTTCCCATTCAAAACTCATCAATAGCCTCCAATCAGAATTAAAGTCTACCGTTCTGGCCGTGGCTACAAGACCCCACACAAACACTCACTACCACTAGTCTCCGACATCTCCTCTTCTGCCAACAACACTGACCTCCTTGCTGTTCCTTACACAAGCTGACACAGGGCTCCTACTTCAAAAGCTTTACATTTGAATGTCTCTGGGTGCGGAGTCCACTTCCCCTAAATAATCCGCATATCTCCTTCCCTAACTTTCTTCAGGTTTCTCTTCCAATGTACCTCATGGGAAGGATCCCTTCACATTCCGTATAAAAATAACACTCCCATCACTCTCTCTCTCTCTCTCTCTCACCCTAGTTTATTTCTCTCCATAGCATTTAGTGTCATTAGACATTTTATGTCTTTATTATCTGTCTCCTCACCTAAAACATAAGCTGTGAGAGGGCAGGGGCAAGATGATGTCCATTAATTGTCCATCAGTGGCTCACAGACTGCCAATATGTAATTTTTTTTTTCAAAAATAGAAAACAGTCTATGAGAGGTAAGTGACTAAATAGAGAAGAGAAAGTGGAAACCTAGTGCATGGCCTTGAAAAGTCTCCAAAGTTGGAGGCACCAGATACCACAGGAGAAGGGGGTGATGGTAGATTTGAAAACAAAGGCAGTGGATCAGTTGACATTCCTGGAATAAGAGAAATTAGATCTCTACTCCCCCCTCCAACTTCATTTGAACATATGATTAGTTTTTTCCAAGATTGGAGAAAAACAAGTTTAGTCTTTGGAGAAATTAAACAGGGACTCAGGTTGAGAGGAGGCCAGGTGGTCAGGGATGAGGCATCATATTTAAAATAGGAGATGTAAGCAAAATCCTACATTGTGTGTTGTGAGAAACTCCTGTTCCCCCACCCTATACACACACAGATTTCAGAGGCTGCTTTTTGGTAGATCATTCTTAAATATGAACATATGGCCAAATATATTTAAAGAAAGCTCCAGCATGACAGACAGAGACCAAAGCAAAGATAAAAAGACATTCAGAGGGAATAGATAATTCAGGAAAGAGAAAAGATATGAAAAAAAAAAATGATCAGTATCCTTAAAAAAATAGGTCACTATTTGAAAAAGGTATATTTAGAGAACAAAGAGTGTGTTATGAGTGAAAAATGACTGAAGAAATAAAAATTCAATAGAAGGGTTGTGTGTAAGAATATAGATTTATTAAAGATAAAGGGATGGGAAATATGAAAAGCATAGAAGAAATTTAGAAGATCAATCCAAACAGTGCAATACCCAGGTAACAGGACTTCCAGAAATAATACAGAAGGGAGAAGAAAGTTTCCTAATACAGAAATACATGAATTTCTGTTTTGAAGAGGTCCCTCAAATTCCCTTCACAGCAAATGAAAAATGACCCATATCAAAACAGGCCATCATGAAATATCAGAATGAGCATAAAAGCTTCCAGAGAGAGAGATTAAAAATAAGAAGCTTGTATTGAAAGTATTAAGAATCAAAATAGCAACAGATTTCTCAAGAACAATACTAGAAGCTAGAAGGCAGCTAGAAAAAAACTTCAAAATGCTGAGGGACAATGTTCCAACCTAGAATTCTAAACTCAACTAAATTTTCAGTCCAATGTAAAGATAAAGAATTCTCACATGAAAGCTATAATCGTAGGATCAGTTTCTTCCTGAGGACAGAAGTTATTTCTCTCTTATATAAAAGCACAGGGTTATGAATGAAAGCCTTATTCCATGATGCCCTCTGGGACCCAGACTCCTTACAACTTCTTGCCCCATCATCCCTAGAACCCCATGGTTCAGGGTGGTACCCACTTTCTAGGTATGAATAAGGGGGCACTCCAGCTCTCTCATGGAAGGTCCCCATGCTTTTGTTCCTAGTTTATTCTCTAGGATTTAGTCACAGTATTCCCACAGAACTGTTCAAGAGGCTGGAAAATGTAATCTTCATTCTGGGCAGCTAGTCACGGGTTCAGCTAAATACTCCATCATTCTGAGAGAGGAGAAGTTGGTAGCAACCAACAGCTTCTGCCTTGTAAGGGCTCAAACAGTAAACCTTCCTTGCATCTTTGTTGGATAGTTACTGGAATATATATATATATATATAGATATAGATATAGATATAGATATAGATATATACCTGCCACTGAAACAGGGAACTAAATAAAAAACAAGGAAGATGTGGGATCCACATCCACAACAAGGAGCTACAAGGGAAGGGAGAAATTCCAGGATAAGGATAATGGCGAGGGGAATTCCAAGAGCAGCTCGGTAGTACTCCCAACGAGCAACCCATTTAGATTGGAGGAAAGAAGCAGAGAGTGAAAGGGACGTAACCCAAAGCAAAAAAAAAAAGGAATTGATAAATTACCCGGTAAGTTTGAGATTATATTTACATCACTCTTATAGATAGACAAGGCCAAGTATTCGAGTACAGTAATAATAGGTACCTAGAGAACAGAGAAGCTGAAAAAACAAGCCCCAAACATGGTATATGTTATCTATGTGGCAACTAAAATGTGTAATAAGGCAAATGTAATCATGGCACATCATATGGCTCAATGGAGACCAAAACGGAAAAATAGAGATGCTAAATGTAAGTCTCCTAGCAGATAAGGAGAAGTGTGAGTGTGTGTGTGTGTGTGTGTGCGCACGCACGTGTAAAATTTTTAAAAAGCAGCCATCTTATCTCCTATACTTAGAAGTCAGTGGATACAACCTAATACTGAAATATAAGGAAAGAGAGAAAAATAGCACCACCAGCATGTTATTTAATAATGCCAGGAATAAAGAGTTCAAGGATTACCTCAGAGCAGGGATTTGAGTGGAAAGGAGATAGTGCAGGTAGCTACTGTTTCCACCATCATTCCGGAAGTCCTACTTGACTTTTCAGATTATGTGCTATAGTACTTTGATTTAAAAGAAATAGAAAGATGTGTAAACCTGGTGATTCACAGACCTGTACCCCTGGGGATAAAAATACATTATATGCTTATAAAAATTTTTTTAAATTAATTTAAAAAAAGAAATAGAAGGGTTAACTAAGAAAGACAAGGCGAAACCCAAGTATCTTCTATCAATTTGCAGATATTCTTTCCCTACCCCTTCCTCTAACAGCAGAAGTAGTTAAGTTTCCCAGCCTTCATTCCTTTGTCTCAAAATTAGAAGTCCACTGGTAGAATTACTATTGTTATTGCCCAACTAACATGATTTGAGCATACACCATGTGCTGGAATTAATTAGTATAATCCTCAAAATGGCGAGCGAATGAGGCAAAGCTATTGCCCGGCTGTGCAGGTGAGGACACCAGAGCTTGGAGTCGCTTACATAATTTACCCAGGACAGCACAGCAAATTAAAAAATATATATATTACTAGAGCAATGTATTTCAAAAGAGCAGCTCATGTATCGACTTATATTATGGAGGTGGGTGTTTCACTCTGACTTGTATGATTTAACCTTTAAAACCACCAGTAAACTTGGGGCAAATGCAATTTAGAAATTTGTAGCACCTTCAATCTACATCTGATCGGATGCACAAAGATTTCCCACAGAGAGCCCTGCCAACAGACCTCTGGCCTGACCTGTGGCATCATAGGTTTTGTTCTTGGCTCTTGAGTATGCCAAGAACACTAAATTATATGAAATGATGTCAGTGCTTTCATAATATAAATATTGCCCCAAGACTTTGGGGCTACATCAATAAAAGTTCAATTTATAAGGGCTTTAGTGAAAAGCCAAATTATGCAATTATGACCTCTCTGTCGTGCGTAATGAAGATACACATCTAAGAGGTTAAAGGAGCAGGGGGGACAGCAGAATGAAAGAAGAAAAGATTGGCCAATTTGCATTTTCAGCCTTCACCTTCTTGTAGCCAGTGTTGAGAAGCTTCTAAGCCCATTTCCTTATGACCAAGTTCTCTACACAGAATCACAAAGAGGGAAAGGTTTCTTTTTCTTCATGCCTTTGCATTTCTCTTTTTGGAAGCGTTTCGATGTCACCAATTTTTCTGATCCTCTTTTCTCTCCCAAAAGACACTTTTCCAGCATTTCTCCTAGATTGTTATAAAGTTATGGGGGGGAAAAAAACCTGGCAAATTCCTGGCTTTGGCATAACATGCCAGCAGCACTTTCCTGGGGACTCTATGGGCCAACAGCTCCTTACCCAGCCCCATAATGTCAGTGACATATCTTCAGAGAATAGATTCATCTGACCTTGGATAGAGAAGAGAGGGGGAACACATAAACAGAAACCGAAAGCTCGAGAGAAGCATTTTATTACTGAAACAAAGACCTAGCTCCAGTGTTAGAGAGCCAATGGATTTGGGTGACATTAAATTAAAATAGTGAATACCAAGAAAGGGGAAGGCTTTGTGTGAAGAGGTGAGAAGTTGAATTTTGAGGCAGTAGAGTTAAGAATCTATGGAACATCCACATGGAGATGTCTAAAAGACCATTGTTCTGTTCAGGGCAGTTCAGGAACAGAATCCAGAAGATGCCACTGAATCCAAACTAGGGGGACAGTACTGAGAACAGCTGTGGTGTTATTTAGGGCGTAGTACCATTGTCTGGACCAAAAAGACCATTTTTCCAGACATCAAGGGACGGACAGAAATAGCTCAATCCTCTGTTATAGTTTCACTGCCTCCTTCTACCCTTTGGAGCTGTCCCTTCTAATTATCCTCATCTGTTTCTGCTTTAATTGCTTTTCTGGCTCACTGTTTACCCCCCGCTGGAACTTGCAGATACCACGCTGCCACCCCCAACACTTGCGCCCACAGAAGGCTGCTGATTGGACAAGACCCTCCCCTATTGAGTCCAGGTGATCAGTACCGCTTGTCTGCCCAATGTCCCTAACAACACCACCCGTCAGCTGCCACCACATCCACCTCTCTTCTTTGTCCTTGCCCAGGCTTAGGCTCTCCAATACGGAGCCAAGGATTTGATTTTCTCTTGAGATCTTTTTTTCCTCTCATTTTCTAAACATCCCTACACAACATTCCCATTTCTGCCCCTCCTTCGTTACCAGTCGTTATCTGGGGCTTCCAACTTCCAAGCCAAGACCACAAATTTAACAAATTGGAATTACGGGAGTGGAGCAGAAAAGACACAGGCTGTGAGATCAGAAAAATATGATTTCAAATCTTTGTGCAAATTATGTGACTGCAAATTACCTGCGGCAGTACCTACAAATCACGTGACATGGGCATGTTTACCTGATTTCTCTTGGCTCCTGTTTCCACAGTTGTAAAATGGTGAAAATAATATCTACCTGGCAGGACTGATTTAGTCTATATCTACTTCACATAAAATTTGGTATGTGGTAGTTGGTCAATACATATTTTTTTTCCTAAAGATTTTATTTATTTATTTGACAGACAAAGATCGCAAGTAGGCAGAGAGGCAGTCTGAGAGAGAGGGGGAAGCAGGCTCCCCGTTGAGCAAAGAGCCCAATGTAGGGCTTGATCTCAGGACCCTGAGATCATGACCTGAGCCAAAGGCAGAGGCTTTAATCCACTGAACCACCCAGGTGCCCCGATACATATTTTTTGATAAATATTTATTTCTATTTTTGGACCTTTCTCTACTTCATGCATTTTCTCTAGAAAACCTTAAGTTTGCTGGGAGCCAACTGTGTGTTTTACTTATGTTTTGTCTCTCTCACAATGCCTAGCATTGCATCAGTCCTTCATATGCCCTCAATATAGTCTTCTTGAATACATGGATAAATTACTTGACAATTTTTGAGGGGAGGAATCCATTATTTTTATTTTAAGCAAACCAGAGTATATCATAGCATACAATGCAAGTGATTATCTTCAAAATAGTCAGAGCTAACATTTCCTGAGTGCTCAACTTATGCTAGGCTTCCTGTGAGTACTTTACTAATAAACTCATTCCATCCTCATAACAGACCCATGCAAAGGGTACTATTAATACCCCCATGTGGTGTGTCTGGGTGGCTCAGTCTGTTAAGCGTCTGCCTTTGGCTCAGGTCATGACCCTGGAGTCCCAGGACAGAGCCCCGCATTGTCTCCCTGCTCAGCAGAAAGACTGCTCCTTCCTTGCCCCTCAACCCGCTTATGCTCACTCTCTCTCTCAAATAAATAAAATCTTTAAAAAATATTACCCCCATTTAACAGATAAAGTAATTGAGGCACAGGAAGCATAGGCTGCTTGTTCAAAGTCACCAAGCTAATAAGTGGTGTCACAAGGATTGAAGATCAGACAATTTGGTTTCAAGAATCTATATTCCTAATTTCTATGTTACACATATGGGAAATCTGAAAAAAAAAATTCTGCTGCCGTCTGGGCTCTTCAGGTTTTGCTCCTAACTGTTGGTATTCACTCTTGGCTGTGGTTAGGTCTATTTTGGTGAAAAAGTTGGAGAAGTTGTACTATAGAAATCTTAGCACAAACATCCAAGATCAAGGATGATCCTATTAGCAGACCCCAATTTCTAACATTCAAAATAAATTCAGGAAATTTGTTCAAAACAAAACCAAAAGACTTACTTCAAAAAAAGAAAGCCACACTGATTTTTTGAAAGACTATCATAGCTGTTGTTCTCAAGGCCTAACTGAAAAGTTGTTTACAAGCATACACTGACGACTTGCTCATATTATTATCCATTTTCAGATTTGATTTATCCATCTTCATATGCAAATGTATCCACCTTCCTGTTTTTTTGCATGCTGATGAGTGCACCTGGAATTGTGACACAGGAGATTAAACAGGTAGTGCTACAGTGGGTGGTGAAGAGGGTGTGCAAAGAGATAAACAGAAAATGAGGTTTAACATATGCCTTGCCTCCCTTTCTCTTTACAGCTCATTTCCTACAGGGAAGTTTTCTCAGGGGAAACTGCAAACAGGCCCCTCCCCCAACTCCTCCGCACCCCAAATGCTCTTCTAGTGTGTCCGCGTTTAGCAGGTTTGGGGAGAAGTCTAAGTATATTCATCTCTTGCTTAGCTGAAGTTTTGCTTTTTGTTTTTGTTTGTCTTCATATTTCATAATTAAGTAAGGAAAAGGCCATGGATGGGAACTGAGCAGAGATTTCAAGCTCTATCCAGTATAGAACGTGGCCTTTTCACTGTCCAAAGTCAATCTTTGGACATCACCAGCAGTAAAGATCAATTACCAGATCCGCATGGGCTAAGCCATAGGTGACAAGGGCGGGAGAACTGAAGCTTATCTAGAGGCAAGGCCAAGACGAAAAGTAAATTGGTATTAGAGGGAAAAGAGCAACAGACAGAAAGTCCGAAATACTGAGCATTACCCCTCACCATGAGCTAAAATATGACCTTGGGAAATTCACATCCTCTCTCGACCTTGAGAGAGAGCCCTATTTGTAAAACAGTAATAATAATAAATAACAATAATAGCAAACATTTAGTGGGAACTCAGTGGAAAGGTCAGGCACTAATCCATTCTCAAATATGTTAGCTCATTTAATCTTTATAGTAGCACCACGAGATTGATACTAATAATATCTTCATTTTGCAGATGAGACAACTAAGTGACAAAGGGGTTGAGTAATTTGTTCAAGGTCTCCAAGCTTATAAGTCAGGGTTCTCTCCCAGGCAGTGTCAAGTCCAGGGACCATGTTACACTTGCACATTGCCCTTTTTCAATTCTAAAATTCTGTTTTACTCAAAAGTGTCCTCCCCCCCACCACTGCCCAAATCAACTCCAAACTCAGGTACCTATAACAGTTTCTAAGGCATGCTTTATAGACTTACGAAAGAGTCTGGAATCAAATAACCTAAGAGTTTACTAAGGTTGTTCAGATTTGTGTTTCATTAAAAATTTTCTAGTTTGCATATATGATCTATTTCCTCTGGGTGGAGTTCATCAGTTTCACATAGTTGTAATAGGCCATCTTTTATTATAATATTATAATCCAGAAGTGAGAAAACTCAAAAGTACTTTTAACATATGCTAAAAAAAGTTTAAATATTCACATACATACTTTCATTTATGAGATGGAGTAATAATAACAAACATCTATTAGAAACCCTAAATTAATCCGGACACTGTTTAGAGCATCTTATATATGATGTCTCATTTCCTCCTCATTCACTCATAAAATGACCCTCTTGCAAGATATTATCCCATTCCTCAGAGGGGTCAAATAACTCGCTCCCAGTCACATAGCTTAGCAAAAACCTTGGGGTTTGAGTTCAGTTATAGTCTTGCTCCAAAGCCCTCTTACTTAACTTCTGTATGTGGAAAGAAAGTGAAATCATGAAAGATGGATTTTTGGAGGAAGGTAAACACTGGAGTCCGGGGAGTGCTGTATGAAGTACTTTAAAACCTGCTCAAACTTTTAGAACAGCAAAATTAAGACATGAACAAAAACCAGGCCATAATAACTACTGATCTTTGCCAATTTAAGCATATCATTAGCATTAAAATTAATTTTCCATTATCTATGTCATCTAGGATTTGGAAGAGCCCAAGGAATTCTACTTCTCAGAAGAAACTCAGACCTCATTTTTAGTCAGTACTTTCAGTCTTTTCCCTGACCAGACATTTTACAGAACAGCCTAGTTATTACAGTTTGTAAAATGGAATGCTATGGAATTTTGTGAGCTCTTTTTTCCTCTCTGATTTATGCTGCAGTATAAGGTAAACTCGAAGTGAATAAAAGTGTGTTTGGAGAAAGAAATGTTGGAGGGAGAAACATGCCTGGATGTGTCTGGATATTACTTCAGATGAATAATCAATATCTTGTAATTTAACTGTTTGCCAAATTTCCCCTAAAATCTGTAACATTTAAGGTATCAAACTAAGCATTTTGTATTTTCAATCTTATGCTTTACAATGTGGATAGCTGAGCAAGTCTGAAGGCCATTTACAAAGCACCCAGGACACACTGGCTAATAGATAAACCAAGCACATAGTAGCAAGTACAAGAAATGCAAGAGAGGGTATCCTTTTCTTTATCTAAGAAACCACAAGGTTTTTTTGTTTTGTTTTGTTTTGAAATATTTCATATTACCCATCCTGGAAGCATTGTTTCATGATCACTACAGCAAAAATGGTCAGGGTATTCCCTGCAGAAATGTAAATATGCCTTGCTGGAGACGGCTGGGTGTCTTCTTTATAGGCATGGAGCAATGGGAAAGGATCTGTTGTTTTTTTTCTTTCTTTTCAATCTGATGCTTTTATCAAATTCTTGCTATAAACATATGATGTGCTGTAGCAAATTAACATTTAAACACTGGGTTTATATACTTTTTTGTTTGTTTTGTAGCCACAAAGAAAACCCACCTTTTCTTAGCATTTAGTGTTATGAATCACAGACCTGTTATTTCCTCCTTCCCAGCTACATTTTACAATTTTCAGACAAATAGCACTGTCTACAGAAAAGCAGTAATTTCATTTCTGCTGTTATGTTCTTTGTGCAGTCTCTACTTGATTTCCCAGAACCAAATGACTACAAGGGACATTGAGAGATCATCTGGACCAACCAGCCCATGAAGGCATTTTACCACATGCACTTCTTGGGTAGTTAAGAGATCCTCTCTCTAGCTGACATATGGGTCTCCTCCGCTAAGATAATGATGCACTTACATTCGTCAACCAGGAAGGACTGAGTTTTTGTTTCACGTCCAGAACTTTTAAAGATTTTATAAGAATTATTACAATGATGACAGAAAAACAAAACAAAACACAGTTCTCTTGGCTAGAAAACCGTACCTACTGTGTAGGGTTAGCGTATGTCGCGCTGACGTCCACTGGAAGTAGTTAAGTACCCTGAACTCAGTCTGCAGATGAAGAAAAAACTGGAGAGAGGTGAAGTGGCATCATTGGATTATTCTGCGCCAAAGTCATGGACTTGTCAAGTGACAGAGTCGTGGGCTTTGGTCTTTAGACCTTAAGTGTTTTCCTTCTTCTAATCTCCTGTCATTGTTGCTGGATTCCCTGCTTCTGAATACCTCATACTTGTGACAGAGTATATGTTTTATACAGTTCTTCCACACATTCTTATTTTAAGTAGATATTCTTATCTTCACTTCTCTGGGAGGAAACTGTGCCAGAGAGGAAGTGGTGTGTCTGTGGGCATTTGGCTAAGGAGGCAGGCCGGGTCTTAGATAACTCTTTTCGGATCCTGAAGTTAGATATATGGCACCACAGCACTCACCAGAGTTTACAATCTTGCTTAGGAACCCACATAAATACACAGGAAACAAAGAAACAGGGAAGCTGAAAACTCTGCACTATAACTTACAAGCACAATGGGAGTTCTGAGTTCATAAGCTAACATGATTTTCCAGTTCGCATACTACTGCCATCCTTTTTTTTTTTTTTTTTTTTTTTTTTTTTTACTACTGCCATTCTTAGCCGCTCTCTTGTCATTGCAGAGCCCCAGGTTGTTAAATCCTTCCATCTCCCTATCCCATTTTAGCAGATTTGCTTGTTTTCCCTTGAACTTTATTTGACTTGTCTATTAAATATTTCCAAGTACAAGTATTACATTCCTTTCATCTTGAAACATGGCTGTCTTCTTCATAAATGTCCAGATTTGCCTAGAACTATTTCTCTTTTTTGTTAACTTTAGGGATGGATTGCTTATTATTACACTGGGTTTACGTGTTCCTACAGATTGTTAAATACCTTCCGTGTTATTCCCCAGCTTATGTGGCTATGCAGAGTTCTCAGTGACTCAACTTGAGCTGCATGCCAAATGCTGGAGCTGTGAGCAATCCTCTTTAACAGGGTGTCCTATGTTGAGCCTTTGCCTTCCACTGAAAAGCATATCTGTGGTGGCCACTCAGAGCTTGGCTTATTGTTATTTCCCCAGAGTTTTAGCCTAGCAGAAGGCCTTGTTCATCCTGTAAGGCTCCTTTGTGTTATTCCCAATGGTAATGTCAAAGCCAGTGAAGAAGCAGCTTGAACAGCATAAATGCCCTAGGGCCATGCTGCTTGGACTTCATGTGCAGCATTGCCAAAGCTGTGTGAACGTTACTTAGCTACTCTCTTCCTCAGTTTCTGTGCCTGCAAAATGGGGATAATAACTGTAGCCACCTCCCAAGATTACTGTGAGGAATAAATGAATCAACGACCATAGAGTGTTTGAACACATAAGTGCTCAATAGATGTCATGTACTAGTATCCCATTTTGAGTTAATCAGCAGAATATGGCTGGTGTCATATAGAGAAGGTGATATGTTGTGCTTTAGTTACTTCATTGAACCCTTATAAAAACCTGAAAGACCAGTGTCATTATTTTCATTTATGATGAAGAAATTGAATCACAGAGAATAATCAATCTGTTCACGTTAATACGGCTAGAAAATGGTAGACAAAAGGGTTCCTATATGCCAAATAATAATTGCAATAGCTGGTATTTTATTATTGTTTATGAGATGCCAGCCACTGAGCTCTTCTGTCCCTCATAAAAACCTTTTAAAATAAACATTATTTAATGATACTCTTTCTTACAGATCAGAAAACCAAAACTTAATGAGTTCAAGTCACTTGAAAATTAAGTGAAACTCATACTGATTCAAACTACAATTTTTCTGAGAAGAGTATCTCAAAATTAGAACATTAAAATTGAGCAAATTGATGCTATTTTTGGCAAATAACTGATATTAAATAGAACAAAATAAGATGGCAAAAAATAAAAGAGAAAACTCTGTAGTGGAGGGTTAAGTGCAAAACTAAAGGTCCCTTAAATAGGTTACCCACAATCTAATTCGTTTCTAAATGGAGTCTAAATGAATCGAGTTCTTTCTCTTCCAGATTACTCCATAAACTGTATTTCATCAACTCTAAGGATTTTTTTTTTATATTTACACATTTCAAATTAAGATTCTTATTGAAATTATAATTGGGCAAGCATTCTTTTCTTTGTTGATGCATAAGATAATAGTGCTGTTTACAGGTGATGACTGCTTAGGATCCCACAGAGTGGGGCATTCTGTCTGTTTTGTTCTTTCTCATGTGATCTCTTTATTACAGCCTTCAGGATTGTTTTCTATTTACTAGCAAGTAAGCTCCTTATATGAACTTAATGAGAACTCTCACAAATACACTTTTTCATTCACAATGCTTTCTATTTCATTGATAGTTATAATAAGTCATAAGCTGAAACTTCACAGAGGGAAATAGGTGAAGCGTTTGCCCTGGACAGATTAAGGCTGGTTCTGTACAAGAAAAATGATAACCAAATAAGGAAGTCAGCATTCTGGTTGAATACTTCTTTTTTTCAACGATTTCTTTTGGCTTCACAGAGTCACAATTCAAACACTTTCAAGCTCTTATTTTTGATAGACATGAATTACTCTCAAAATTACCCTACTATATTCTTTGCTTAAAAATTTTTTGTGACCCCTGGTATCTTTCCAGTGCTCACCCTAAGTCTGATTTTTGGTTTTTATTGACCCCTTGCAGGGAGAGTTTTAAGGACTTCTAACTCCTTTGCTAGAAATAAATTTTGTGGGACTCCACCCTCCCCAGAAGAATATTCTTTCATTATAAATTTCTATCAATATTTTGTTGTATCATCCTCACTAGGATGACATGCATTCTCATTCCAGCCTCTCCCCCTCTTCTCTAGCATATTCCACTGCAGCATAAATGAATGACCTAAAGCATTCTCTATTCTAAAAACCAACCACGGTCTCTTTTGTTATTGTTTCCTCACGTGTTATTTGTGTGATTTCAACTGCATTCCTCTCCCCCATTTTAGCCCTCAAAAAATTGATTTTCAAACTCAGCATGTACATCACAAAGAATGAACCCTAATATAAACTGTAGACTTTGGTCAATAATGATGTATTAGTATCAGTTGATCAAATATAACAAACATACCACACTAATACAAGATGTAAGTAATTAGGGAAACTCTGTGCTCTTTGTGTGTAGGAACTCCTTGTTCTTTTTTCTGCAAACTTAAAAATTCTATGAAAAAAAAATTCTATTAATTAAAAAATAAAACCCAAAACCTGGGGCACCTGGGTGGCTCAGTCTGTTGAGCCTCCAACTCTTTGCTTCAGCTCAAGTCACGATCTCAGGGAGCCCAGCTCAGGCTCTGAGCTGAGCTAAGAGGGGAGTATGCTTGGAATGCTCTCCCTCTGCCCCTTCCCCCACTCTCACATGTTCTCTCTCTCTCTCTCAAATTTAAATTTAAAAAAAAAAAGCTTAATTTCCCCCCATTTAAGAAAGCAATATGCTCCATGGCTTTATGGTCTTTAAATTCAGTTCCCCTTAGTGACCTTCCAGGAGCAGCCTCTGATCCGGAAATGACTACAAAAGACTGAAAAAAGAAAACAATGCCTCAGATTTAAAGGGCAGTGTGCTCCCCCTCTCCTCACTGAGTCAGTTCCCTTAATGCTTACATAGCACCATCTGTTTCTAGATCACCTCACAATAGCTCAATAGCTGAGCTCACAGGACTTCTGTGAGGTAGGTGATCAGCAAATCCCTCGGTTAGCAGTTCCATTTGAATGGCATGATGCCCAAAATAGCTAGACATACCCAAGGTAGCAGTGAGTCAGGGAGTGGGGAGGGGTGGGGGTGAACTCGAGAACATCTGAATGGCTTTTTCCTTTGAGTTAGTTCTTACTGGATCAGCACCTATCAGTCTTCTCAAGGTCATGCAGGAATAGGTTTTTGCTGTTCCCACCACTGGCCTCAATCATTGCTTATTTCTCATAGGCACGGCATCAGTACTGCACCATGAAGCTGGTGGGGTATGCAGGGATTCTCTACCATAACTCTAGAATTTCAATTCTAGATGTGTGGGTACTTTAGAGTTTAGAATTATACAGCATTTTTTAATGAAAAAGTGTATGTAAAAAGGAAAAAAAAAAAAAAAAAAAGATGTGGCGGTACAAGGCATTTGGCGCTTTTTTACCCTGGAAACCACTTACTCATTCTGGAAAAAATCAGATATTAAGAGGAAGGAGGTACAAATATGTAATTTTTGCCTTTATTACATTTGGAGTATACTTGTTTTAATTTCTTCCAGAGTTAGTGAAGCGGAGGAAAGCAAAAGATACCAGTTTTGGAATCATGGGTATAAATCCAACAGACAATCATCCTTACCTGCTTAGTGATTTCTTCAGGGGAATAGGGAATGAGTGAATGCCTGGTGGCATGAATAAAGGGAATATTAAATGTGAAGTGAATTAATCAGCAAGAAAAGTTGCAGAAAAGTCTACACTGAAGGCTGCCAAAGGAAGTGTTTACAGTTGAAATAAAGCCAGGAGGAGACAAGAGTTATTCAAAAAAATCTTTCTTCTGGGAAGTGAACAGGAAAGTTCACATGTGATCATGTTACGTGAAATGATACTGGCTTTACATTCTTCCAAAGAACAGTTCTTCATTAAACACCTACTATGTACATGCCTGCATCTGAGTATTACAGCGAACAGAAACATAAATTCCCCCTGAAACTCAGCAAAGGTTTGTTTAGTAAGATAAAACTGTTCTACATATCATAATAAAAATTATAATCAAAGAGCACATTTATTATAGTATTAAAATTCAGTACTGACTTGTTTTGTGATTAGTGATAGCAATTCAACTATAAGATGCTTAGAGGATAAAAAACTTTTTGGTTTCTTCTTTCTTAATTGAATGCCTATCACAATATTATAGCTACCCAAACCCTTAAAAAACAGTATAATCAGCAACTAAAATCTGAAGAACCCACAATTACTGGAAAGTCCTATGTTACTTAGTGATTACTTTCAAAAAGTGAAATAAAACAACTGAGGGACCTCTTGATATACAATATTGTATATCTTATTTATGCAATGAGATCTGGATTATTTCATTTTTAGTTTCAAAATTATTTCTGCTAAAAGTGACAAATCTATAAATCTTGGAATTTGATGTTGCAATTTTTTCCTTACATGAATGGAAAAAAACCAAGTGCTTTATAATGAACACAGTAACATAATTTGGAAATTGGGGTGCGGTGGAGAGGACAGTAATGGAAAAAAAATGCCTGTGCTACTTCTATGTCACAAAATAGTTAAGACTAATGATATATTACTTTTCTTTTTTTAAATATTGTACTTATTTATTTGATAGAGAGAGGGAGAGAGATTGCAAGTAGGCAGAGAGGCAGGCAGAGAGAGGGAAGCAGGCTTCCTGCTGACCAGAGAGCCTGATGTGGGATTCAATCCCAGGACGTTGAGATAGTGACCTGACCCAAAGGCAGAGGCTTAACCCACTGAGCCACCCAGGTGCCCACTACATTACTTTTCAACTGAAAGCTAAAATAGTGTTAAATCAATAAACTCTATCATCATCAGTTTCTAATCTAGAGGACTATTTTAATTAATCAGGGAAAAACATTTTTGCAATGTAAGAACCTTTTTTTAAAATTTTTTAGAGAGAGAGAGAGAGAGGAAAAAAAAGCAGGTAAGGACTAGGAGAGAGAGAATCTTGAATCTCAAGCAGACTCCAATGCCCAGCGTGGAGCCCAACAGGGGGTCCCAATCTCCCAAACCTAAGAGCACAACCTGAGCCAAAACTAAGTGTCGGGACATTTAACTGACTGAGCCGTCCAGGCGCCCCTGAAATAAGACCACTCTCTTCACAAGTTTTTAAATAAAAATGGAGAAATAAATTACTGAACATAAGTGACTAAAAAAAGGAAATGTTCAAAAAATTGTTTTTTTCTCATGATAGATATCTTTTTTCCTTTAATTTCTCCGTTACTAAAGCGATTTTAAAAAAAGAATCTCTTTTAAAGTCCCAGTACTCTGAAAGCTAGAGCAAACCAGATGCTTGAAAGTCTTTCAGTTCTGTTTATTTTGGACTGTACATGATGTGTGTGATATCTTTTTTTTTTCTTTTCTAATCTGAAACAAAAAGTACCGGAGATCCTTTTGTTATCAGTATGCATCAGAATATGAAGAAAGGTTAGACATAAAATATTTCTTGGAAGAAGAATAAACAAGTTATGCCAGTTGTAACAGGCCAAAGAATTTAGAACTGTAATATTTGTATGCTATTAGTAAATTGGGGAGAGCATGGCAAGAAAACCCATAAGCAAAATGTCTGCAATATAATAAAATAGGGAGAAGAAGATATTTAAAGAAATGTCATATTTTCACTGCATCTCACTGTTTTCAACAAAGCTGGGAGCTTTGTGCCCAAGCCAGTTGGCATTCTATCCAACTGTGTGGATTTCTGTGGCACTTCTTAATTTGATTAAGCATTACATTTGTTCCTTACAGCAAGAAATTCTCTCGTCTGCTGTTAAATTGGCAGTTTTCATCCAACTCTCTAAAGGAGAAAAACTGTATCAAAACAAAGGTCCACTTTGTTCAATAAAGAAGTAAACCCACTCTCACCATCATTAACATGGAAAAAATTCAACCTGACCTTTCCCTGTTCCTGTTTGTACCCTCGGGCTTGAATTTGATTTTTCTTCACCGCTTCAAGGATGTCAAAGTATAGACTTCAAAAGTATGGAATGATTGATACATGGTATTCATAATAGATTGTTTAAAGTAATACATGTATCAGTAATTCATTTTAAACATTCCTTTGATAATTAAAGCCTCATTTTTAAGGAAAACAGAAATAGGACATCCGAAAACTACTGTTATATCTGCCTCTTTTTTTGTATATATTTCTTTTAAGAGTTATCATTCCCTAAATGTATTTCATTCTTTTTTTTTTCATTTTTTTATTTATATTCCTATTTGAACCTTTTTGCATTTAAATATTAAAACAATTGTTTGGCTTCATGTAGAAAATGCTTTTCTGTTTCAAATTGTTTTCTGTTTCTGTTTCATTTTTTCCCCCCTGTTTTTCTGTTTCTTACTAACGTAGTTTTATTTTAATGATACTTAAAGATTTTGTATATTTAAATTTTTTATTTTCAATGTCTTCTTTTAGGCTATTTTCCAAATTTCATAAAAGGAAATCATTTACAATATATGGGAGCCTGAGATTGAAGTCCTCTAAGTAAAAGATAAAACTTTTCACATTTCAGGAAAAAGAAAAAAGAAAAAAATACCCTGGATTTACAATCAGTGAAAATAACTGCTTAAGGGATAGAAAAAGTCATGATTTGGGCCCATTCTTTACCTAGAACCACGTCAAACATACTTGAGAAAGGCAAAAGAAGGGGAAGGAAAATAGATGTTCAAATGTGCCATCAAGCGTTGGCAATCCTCTTAAAAGGTAAAACTGAAACTTGTAAAACCAGAGAATTAGGCAAGGAGAACCCCGCACACGGTTCAGTAGTTATCTTGAAAACCTTCCACTTCTTTCCAGTAGAAGCGGCATTGCCTGTGCGAGGAGGGACCTGCAGAGGAGCCGCTGAGTCCTGGTTGTCTTGTCTTTGGTCCACGTGATCCTATCTCTGCAAACCCGTAGCTTCACCTCCTCATTAGCGTTTCAAACTGTGTGCCTTTTAACCCTTCCATTTTATATACTTTTTTTTTTTTTTTATAGAAACAGCAAAGAAAATAAAACTCCAAGTTAATGCCAGTGAGTATGGATGAACGAATATATTTTGTTATAAAAAATGTTGGTTACTTTTCCATTTATTGAAAAGATCAGAAAGACAGATCTAATGGTGAGATTATTTATTTCACTATTATCAGTGGTTACTTCAGGGAGAGGAAGGCAGACCCCTGCTTCCCTTCTTCACCTACTCTAAGCTCCTTTTCCGGTTAGAGGTGTTGTTCTGGGGAAAACAATAGGATGGAGGAGGGGAGTGGGGTGTGATGGTCTGGCTGATGTTAGGACTTTTTAGAAGGATAGGCTGTCACTAGGGTTAGAAGACTCCCAGAAGGCAATTAACCCAATGGTCTTGAGGTAACACAAAATTTTCCAGATTTCTATGCTGGGAGAGGGTGATTGGTGTTTTGCTTTTATTCCTAAAATGTTTGTATATTGGAATACAATCACAATGATCACCCCACCCAGCTGTAGAACCGATTCATCCTTTTTATTTTTTAATTTTTTTTTAAAGATTTTATTTATTTATTTGACAGACGGAGATCACAAGTAGGCAGAGAAGCAGGCAGAGAGAGAGGAGGAAGCAGGCTCCCTGCTGAGCAGAGAGCCCCATGTGGGGCTCCGATCCCAGGATCCTGGGATCACGACCTGAGCAGAAGGCAGAGGTTTTAACCCACTGAGCCACCCAGGCGCCCCCCTAGCTTGTTAATTTTTTAAAATAACTTTTTAAATTTTTTATAAACATATAATGTATTTTTATCCCCAGGGGTACAGGTCTGTGAATCGCCAGGTTTACACACTTCACAGCACTTACCTTAGCACATACCCTCCCCAATGTCCATAACCCCACCCCCCTTCTCCTAACCACCCTCCCCCCAGCAACCCTCAGTTTGTTTTGTGAGATTACGAGTCACTTATGGTTTGTGTCCCTCCCAATCCCATCTTGTTTCATTTATTCTTCTCCTACCCCCTTAACCCCGCATGTTGCATCTCCACTTCCTCCTATCACGGAGATCATATGATAGTTGTCTTTCTCTGATTGACTTATTTCGCTCAGCATGATACCCTCTAGTTCCATCCATGTCATCACAAATGGTAAGATTTCATTTCTTTTGATGGCTGTATAGTATTCCATTGTGTATATATACCACATCTTCTTTATCCAGTCATCAGTGGATGGACATCTAGGTTCTTTCCATAGTTTGGCTATTGCAGACATTGCTGCTATAAACATTTGGGTGCACGTGCCCCTTTGGATCACTACGTTTGTATCTTTAGGGTAAATACCCAATAGTGCAATTGCTGGGTCATAGGGTAGCTCTATTTTCAACATTTTGAGGAACCTCCATGCTGTTTTCCAGAGTGGTTGCACCAGCTTGCATTCCCATCAACAGTGAAGGAGGGTTCCCCTTTCTCCGCATCCTCGCCAGCATCTGTCATTTCCTGACTTCTTAATTTTAGCCATTCTGACTTGTGTGAGGTGATATCTCACTGTGGTTTTGATTTGTATTTCTCTGATGCCGAGTGATATGGAGCACTTTTTCATGTGTCTGTTGGCCATCTGGATGTCTTCTTTGCAGAAGTGTCTGTTCATGTCCTCTGCCCATTTCTTGATTGGATTATCTGTTCTTGGGTGTTGAGTTTGCTAAGTTCTTTATAGATTTTGGACACTAGCCCTTTATCTGATATGTCGTTTGCAAATATCTTCTCCCATTCTGTCAGTTGTCTTTTGGTTTTGTTAACTGTTTCCTTTGCTGTGCAAAAGCTTTTGATCTTGATGAAATCTCAATAGTTCATTTTTGCCCTTGCTTCCCTTGCCTTTGGCGATGTTCCTAGGAAGATGTTGCTGCACCTGAGATGGAAGAGGTTGTATTCTCCTCAAAGATTTTGATGGATTCCTTTCTCACTTTGAGGTCCTTCATCCATTTTGAGTCTATTTTCGTGTGTGGTATAAGGAAATGGTCCAATTTCATTTTTCTGCGTGTGGCCATCCAATTTTCCCAACACCATTTGTTGAAGAGGCTGTCTTTTTTCCATTGGACATTCTTTCCTGCTTTGTCGAAGATTAGTTGACCATAGAGCTGAGGGTCTATTTCTGGGCTCTCTATTCTGTTCCATTGATCTATGTGTCTGTTTTTGTGACAGTACTATGCTGTCTTGATGATGACAGCTTTGTAATAGAGCTTGAAGTCCGGAATTGTGATGCCACCAACTTTGGCTTTCTTTTTCAATATTCCTTTGGATATTCGAGGTCTTTTCTGGTTCCATATAAATTTTAGGATTATTTGTTCCATTTCTTTGAAAAAAAATGGATGGTATTTTGATAGGAATTGCATTAAATGTGTAGATTGCTTTAGGTAGCATGGACATTTTCATAATATTTATTCTTCCAATCCAGGAGCATGGAACATTTTTCCATTTCTTTGTGTCTTCCTCAATTTCTTTCATGAGTACTTTATAGTTTTCTAAGCATAGATTCTTAGCCTCTTTGGCTAGGTTTATTCCTAGGTATCTTATAGTTTTGGGTGCAACTGTAAATGGGATTGTCTCCTTAATTTCTCTTTCTTCTGTCTTGTTGTTGGTGTAGAGAAATGCAACTGATTTCTGTGCATTGATTTTATATCGTGACACTTTACTGAATTCCTGTACAAGTTCTAGCAGTTTTGGAGTGGAGTCTTTTGGGTTTTCCACATATAGTATCATATCATCTGCGAAGAGTGATAGTTTGACTTCTTCTTTGCCCATTTGGATGTCTTTAATTTCCTTTTTTTGTCTGATTGCTGAGGCTAGGACTTCTAGTACTATATTGAGTAGCAGTGGTGATAATGAACATCCCTGCCGTGTTCCTGACCTTAGCAGAAAAGTTTTCAGTTTTTCTCCATTGAGATGATATTTGTGGTGGGTTTTTCATAGATGGCTTTGATGATATTGAGGTATGTGCCCTCTATTCCTACACTATGAAGAGTTTTGATCAGGAAGGGATGCTGTACTTTGTCAAATGCTTTTTCAGCATCTATTGAAAATATCATATGGTTCTTTTTCTTTCTTTTATTAATGTGTTGTATCACATTGATTGATTTGTGGATGTTGAACCAACCTTGCAGCCGTGGAATAAATCCCACTTGGTCGTGATGAATAATCCTTTTACTATACTGTTGAATCTTATTGGCTAGTATTTTGGTGAGAATTTTTGCATCTGTGTTCATCAAGGATATTGGTCTGTAGTTCTCTTTTTTGATGGGATCCTTGTCTTGTTTTGGGATCAAGGTGATGCTGGCCTCATAAAATGAGTTTGGAAGTTCTCCTTCCATTTCTATTTTTTGGAACAGTTTTAGGAGAATAGGAATTAGTTCTTCTTTAAATGTTTGGTAGAATTCCCCCGGGAAGCCATCTGGCCCTGGGCTTTTGTTTGTTTGGAGATTTTTGATGATTGTTTCAATCTCCTTAATGATTATGCATCTGTTCAGGTTTTCTATTTCTTCCTGGTTCGATTGTGGTAGTTTATATGTCTTCAGGAATGCATCCATTTCTTCCAGATTGTCAAATTTGTTGGCGTAGAGTTGCTCATAATATGTTCTTATAATTGTCTGTACTTCCTTGCTGTTAGTTGTGATCTCTCCTTTTTCACTCATAATTTTATTTATTTGGGTCCTTTCTCTTCTTTTTTATAAATCTGGCCAGGGGTCTATCAATCTTATTAATTCTTTCAAAGAACCAGCTCCTAGTTTCGTTGATTTGTTCTATTGTTTTTTTGGTTTCTCTTTCATTGATTTCTGCTCTGATCTTTATGATTTCTCTTCTCCTGCTGGGTTTAGGGTTTCTTTCTTGTTCTTTCTCCAGCTCCTTTAGGTGTAGGGTTAGGTTGTATACTTGAGACCTTTCTTGTTTTGTGAGAAAGGCTTGTACCACTATATATTTTCCTCTCAGGACTGCCTTTGTTGTGTCCCACAGATTTTGAACCATTGTGTTTTCATTATCATTTGTTTCCATGAATTTTTTCAATTCTTCTTTAATTTCCTGGTTGACCTATTCATTCTTTAGAAGGATGCTGTTTAGTCTTCATGTATTTGGGTTCTTTTCAAATTTCCTCTTGTGATTGAGTTCTAGCTTCAGAGCATTGTGGTCTGAAAATATGCAGGGAATGATCCCAATCTTTTGATACCGGTTGAGACCTGATTTAGGACTGAGGATGTGATCTATTCTGGAGAATGTTCCATGTGCACTAGAGAAAAATGTGTATTCTTTTGCTTTGGGATGAATGTTCTGAATATATCTGTGATGTCCATCTGGTCCAGTGTGTCATTTAAGGCTTTTATTTCCTTGTTGATCTTTCGCTTGGATGATCTGTCCATTTCAGTGAGGGGAGTGTTAAAGTCCCCTACTATTATTGTATTATTGTTTATGTGTTTCTTTGATTTTGTTATTAATTGGTTTATATAGTTGGTTGCTCCCACGTTAGGGGCATAGATATTTAAAATTGTTAGATCTTCTTTTTGGACAGATCCTTTGAGTATGATATAGTGTCCTTCCTCATCTCTTATTATAGTCTTTGGCTTAAAATCTAATTGATCTGATATAAGGATTGCCACCCCTGCTTTCTTCTGATGCCCATTAGCGTGGTAAATTGTTTTCCACCCCCTCACTTTAAATCTGGAGATGTCTTTGGGTCTAAAGTGAGTTTCTTGTAGGCAACATATAGATGGGTTTTGTTTTTTTATCCATTCTGATACCCTGTGTCTTTTGACTGGGGCATTTAGCCCATTAACATTCAGGGTAACTATTGAGAGATATGAATTTAGTGCCATTGTATTGCCTATAAGGTGACTATTATTGTATATTGTCTCTGTTTCTTTCTGATCTACTACTTTTAGGCTCTCTCTTTGCTTAGAGGACCCCTTTCAATATTTCCTGTAAAGCTGGTTTGGTGTTTGCAAATTCTTTCAGTTTTTGTTTGTCCTGGATGCTTTTTATCTCTCCTTCTATTTTCAATGATAGCCTAGCTGGATATAGTATTTTTTTTTAAGATTTTATTTGTTTATTTGACAGATAGAAATAACAAGTAGGCAGAGAGGAAGGCAGAGAGAGAGGAGGAAGCAGGCTCCCTGCTGAGCAGAGAGCCGGACGTGGGGCTCGATCCCAGGACCCTGGGATCATGACCTGAGCTAAAGGCAGAGGCTTTAACCCACTGAGCCACCCAGGTGACCCTGGATATAGTATTCTTGGGTGCATGTTTTTCTCATTTAGTGCTCTGAATATATCATGCCAGCTCTTTCTGGCCTGCCAGGTCTCTCTGGATAAGTCTGCTGCCAATCTAATATTTTTACCATTGTATGTTATAGACTTCTTTTACCGGGCTGCTTTCAGGATTTTCTCTTTGTCACTAAGACTTGTAAATTTTACTATTAGGTGATGGAGTGTGGACCTATTCTTATTGATTTTGAAGGTGGTTCTCTGCAGCTCCTGGATTTTGATGCTTGTTCCCTTTACCATAGTAGGGAAATTCTTTCCAATAATTCTCTCCAATATACCTTCTGCTCCCCTCTCTCTTTCTTTTTCTTCTGGAATCCCAATTATTCTAATGTTGTTTCATCTTATGGTGTCACTTATCTCTCGAATTCTCCCTTCATGGTCCAGTAGCTGTTTGTCCCTCTTTTGCTCAGCTTCTTTATTCTCTGTCATTTGGTCTTCTATATTGCTAATTCTTTCTTCTGTTTCATTTATCCTAGCAGTGAGAGCCTCCCTTTTTGATTGCACCTCATTAATAGCTTTTTTTATTTCAACTTGGTTAGATTTTAGTTCTTTTATTTCTCCAGAAAGGGCTTTTATATCTCCCGAGAGGGTTTCTCTAATATCTTCCATGCCTTTTTCGAGCCCGGCTAGAACCTTGAGAATCATCATTCTGAACTCTAGATCTGACATATTACCAATGTCTGTATTGATTAGGTCCCTAGCCTTCGGTACTGCCTCTTGTTCTTTTTTTTGTGGTGAATTTTTCTGCCTTGTCATTTTGTCCAGCTAAGAGTATATGAAGGAGCAAGTAAAATACTAAAAGGGTGGCAAAGACCCCAAGAAAATATGCTTTAACCAAATCAGAAGAGATCCTAAATCGGGGATGGGGGGGGGGGGGGGAGAAAGGGGATAAAAAGAGGTTCAGAAAAAAAAAGAAACAATTAAAAAAAGAAAATGAATAAAGAAAAAATATAAAAATGAAAAAAATATATATATTAGATAAAGTAGTTAAAAAACATTAAAAAGGAAAAGGGTAAAAGGTAAAAAAATTTTAGCAGCAGAAGAAAAAAAAATTGAAAAAGAAAAAAAAATTAAATTACCTGCAAGACTAAAGAATCATGGGGAGAAAGCCATGAGTTCCATGCTTTGCTTTCTCCTCCTCTGGAATTCCGCCGCTCTCCTTGGTATTGAACCTGCACTCCTTGGTAGGTGAATTTGGTCCTGGTAGGATTTCTTGTTGATCTTCTGAGGGAGGGGCCTGTTGTAGTGATTCTCAAGTGTCTTTGCTCCAGGCGGAATTGCACCGCCCTTACCAGAGGCCAGGTTGAGTAATCAGCTCAGGTTTGTTTTCATTTTCAGGAGCTTTTGTTCCCCGAGTGCTTTCTGTAGAGTTCCGGAGGACGGGAATATAAATGGCGGCCTCCCAGTCTCCGGCCTGGAGGAGCCAAGAGCTCTGGGCCCCACTCCTCAGTCCGCCCTCAGAGAATAGCGCCCAATTATTCCTGTCTCCCTGGCTTCTGGCTGTTCTCCGAGCTCACCGAGCCTGCGACCCATTCAAGGTAACCCCGAGCTGCGAGCTCACTCCTCAGCTCTGTCTCTGTAGCCAGTTTCTCCATTCTAATACCCGCAAGCTCTGCGACACTAAGACACCCCTGATCCTTCTGTGACCCTGCGGGACCTGACGCCACGCTGACCCCACGTGGGCTTCACCCCAGTTTAGCCTTTGGAGCGATGTCCCTCTGCGGAACAGACTTTTAAAAGTCCTGATTTTGTGCTCCGTTGCTCCGCCGCTTGCCGGGAGCCGGCCCCTCCCCCCAGGGTCTATCTTCCCATCGCTTTGGATTCACGTCTCCGCCAGTCCTACCTTTCAGAAAGTGGTTGATTTTCTGTTTCTAGAATTGCTGTTCTTCTCTTCAATCTCCCGTTGGAATTGTGGGTATTTGCAATCTTTAGATAAGCTATCTAGCTGATCTTCTGCTACTTGAAGTAGTCTCAGACTGCTACTTCTCCGTCATTTTGATTCCTCCTCCCTGATTCATCCTTTATTGCCACTGGCCAATGTAACTGTTCTTTAGTATTTCCTTCTCATTTGATGTTCATCTCCTCTTAGGATTTATATCTTTTTGCTATTTATAGATACTCACATTTCTTCTAGTCAAGTCATACTGCATCTACTTCTTTAGTCTCCCTATTAAAGTCAAATCCGTTCTTCTTTCTTTCCTCCCTCCCTCCTGTCCTTCCTTCTTCCTTTTCCTCCTCCTCCTCTTTGTCTCAGCTCTCTGGTCTCCAGATCTTCTGAGCAAAGAGCAGCTAGTGTGAAATCTTTCAGAAACTCTTTTATTTACTTAAAATATGTTCTTCAAGGTGAATTAGCTCTTTTGGAGTTCACTACTTTTATGTCTGTCATTAATAGATCCCATGTAATTTGAAGCTAGTGTGTTTAAAATCGATGAAGATTTTTCTAAGTGACTAAAATTGGCATTATTCAGTGAAATTTGTACTTGGTGATGCATACCTCTACATTTTCTTTAGTACCTTCATTAGCCCTGCAAGGGAGGGTGCATGACTCTCAATTTACAGAATAAAGAATGGGGTGCCCAGAGCTTAAATAGTTTGCTTTAAGACTGAATAATAGTGTCTATCATACAAAAAGGAAAAAAAAAAAAAAAAAGGCCCACGTACAGAGAACACACCTAAGGCATATAATTGCCAGGAAGTGAAACTGGAATTCAAACTCCGGTTGGTAAGATTCCAATATCCCTGTTCTTTCTGCTACAACATACAGCTTTTAAGTCCTACATGAACTGAAGAATGAACCAAAGAAACTAATTAAGAATCATGCCAAAGCAAATACAACTGAAGTTTGACTTATTTATCCTGTTTCAAGGAAAAAAAAAATAAGGTAAGTCCTATTGGCCTGAAAGTCTTAGGCTTGTATCACTTCCTTAAAAACAAAACAAAACTCAAAAATGATGTTGTGGTGTGTTATAATGATGTAAAACCAAACCAAAATGCTGTGCATTCAGAAGCAATTAATTGAAAAATAAAGGAAATGCATCAGCTTTAAAATAGGAGTTATTGTTAAGTGAGTGGACTATGGCATTTTTATCTATTTTCCACTTTCTATTTTTCTGGAGTTTCCAAATTTTCTATAGTATGAGTCACTTTTTTAGTGAAATAAATCTTCAGTAAAATTAATTGGTAGAGTTAAATTAGTAGAAAAGAAAGAAAAATTTGCTGTTGTCAGCTTACATTTTTACCACAAGATTAAAAAAAAATAAAAAAACTACATAGTATCAACTACATATTAGTAGGTGATTATGTATTATGTTTGTAAAAATATTTTAATCAGGGCTTAAAGAGTTTAGAAACCCCCTGCCGTGATAAGCACCCTACCTGTTCAATGGAAGAAAAAGTCTTAGCTGAGTAAAGCTTTGGATTTTAATTACTAGTTGAATGAAGAATTAAGACATTGAAACCCACTGGGGCATTACCTCATCAAGGCCTCTGACATGACCGTTTTCAGTCTAGCTCCTCAAGTGGGTGCCACACAGCAAACAAGGGCAAAAAGAACCAATGAATTCCAGCAATGAGTTTGTACTTTATGAAAGCTGGAGCTTGTTGTCATAAGTTGAGAGAAGGGGGGACTCTGTTCAGCTCATTTATTTTCAGACTCGGAAATTTCTCCTTCATTTCAGTATAAGCCTTACCTTCCTTCCAAGTTTATTTCCAGCTGAGAGTGAAAAAGTCATTCTAGCAAAGTGTTCTATGACTTTGATACTTCCAGTTTAAATCATCTTAATTAAAATATATCCAATTTGAAAACTGCAGCATCTGACTCTCTAACAAAACATCTTGTATAAAGATAGTTCAGGTTTCTCAGAAATACTCTGACATTCACTCTGGAAGCATGGCAGACTGTGGACAGTTACATTCAAATGTAGAGAATACTTTGAGAAGATTTCCTTTATTCATTTAATCAGATGTTGAGGATAAAAAGACAAATGTAAAATGGTCCTGGCCTTTTACACTCCCAAGTGAGGGGCTTGAAGATAGGGATTGTGTGTGGTATTTGTACTGAGAAGGGGGACTCTTCTCAGAGGGGGACTCTCTTTATTTTTGTCTTGTGTGCTTTAAAAACCACCTCCAATCAGTTCTTAATTTATTGAAACCATCCCAGGGGAGTATAGTGTATATGTGTGTGTGTGTGTGTGTGTGTGTGTGTGTGTTTGATATATGTATGTATAATAAATGTGATATATAATCAATATATAAATAATAAATATAACTATACATAAATATGTATAATTTATGACTTCCTACCATAATCACAGATTTAATGTTTTATAAATCCCAAGTATAATTTATATCTTTACTCAGTATTCATGTATTCACCAATATAAATAATACTGCATAATGTGGCAATGTTGACTGGTTTTTGAAGTTTACTCTAATGGTATGCTATTGTACATATCATTCTGCAACTTGCTTTTTGTATTTCAATCTATGCTTTTGATACTTTAGCTTAACACACATATCTCCAGTGCATTCTCTTTATTTTTAAATGTTTATTTATTTATTT